>NW_027015637.1:177379-282364 GCF_036934945.1 Oncorhynchus masou masou
GAGGGGTGGCAGGTAGACTAGTGGTTAGAGTGGAGGGGTGGCAGGTAGACTAGTGGTTAGAGTGGAGGGGCGGCAGGTAGACTAGTGGTTAGAGTGGGTCCCTGGCTGGGAGGTAGACTAGTGGTTAGACTGGAACAAGGCAGGTAGACTAGTGGTTAGAGTGGAGGGGAGGCAGGTAGACTAGTGGTTAGAGTGTTCGACTAGTAACCGAAAGGTTGCAAACTCGAGTCCCTGAGCTGACAAGGTAAAAAATCTGTCGTTCTGCCCCTGAACAAGGCAGTTAACCCACTGTTCCCCGGTAGGCCGTGGGAGGACCACACAATGAAAATAAGAATTTGTTCTTAACTGACTTTCCTAGTTAAATAAATATAAAATGATCAACTCTACAGATTTCTTTCTCACACAACAAAAAGTGTCCCTCTCTGGTATGTGCTGTTGAGAACGCCTGTATAACCTACATAATGACATTATTATTTACAGCATCGATCATCATGTCACCAGAATAAGACCGTCAATATTTATTTGAAAGGAGCATTGAGCTCATCACCTTCACCACCCTGTGAAGTTCATGTCTAATCTGTAGCCTAATAAACTGCATGGTTTTGCAGTGGGAGGACCACACAACATTTAACCAAGGTCTGTAGCCTAATAAACTGCATGGTTTTCGTAGTGGGAGGACCACACAACATGTAGGTAACCAAGGTCTGTAGCCTAATAAAATGGTTTTAAACTGGGAGGCATGGTTTTAGCCTAATAAACTGCATGGTTTTCCCCAACGAGTCGTAGTGGGAGGACCACACAACATGTAGGTAACCAAGGTCTGTAGCCTAATAAACTGCATGGTTTTGGGAGGACCACACCCCAAGGTCTGTAGCCTTAAAAACTGCATGGTTTTAGTAGTGGGAGGACCACATTACATCTCATCGCGTGACTCCCAAGTTAACTCGATACGATGGTTGTTATATCAATATCTGTGCATAAAAGGCATTTCCACCAACATTTCTCGCATAATTAATTTTACTCACACACAACAGCAAAAATATCCCACGTTGTCTAGGGTATTTTGTTTTGTCGACATTTTGAAATTTGACCGAACCTTTTCTGTTTTTCCATCAGGCCTGTCATGGATTATTAAAAAAAAAAGAGAGAGAGAGACAGAGACAGAGAGACAGAGACAGAGACAGAGACAGAGAGAGAGAGAGAGAGAGAGAGAGAGAGAGAGAGAGAGAGAGAGAGAGAGAGAAGAGAGAGAGAGAGAGAGAGAGACAGAGAGACAGAGAGACAGACAGAGACAGACAGAGACAGAGAGGGAGACAGAGAGACATAGAGAGAGACAGAGAGACAGAGACAGAGAGACAGAGACAGAGAGGGAGACAGAGACAGAGAGACAGAGACAGAGAGAGACAGAGAGAGACAGAGAGACAGAGAGAGAGAGAGATAAAGAGAGAGAGAGAGAATGAGGGAGAGAGATAAAGAGAGATAAAGAGAGAAAAAGAGGGAAAGAGATAAAGACAAAACAATATGTATCAATGTGCTGTACAGTATATTAAAGCTCATTTCCCTGTGAAATCAGTTGACAGCGTGTTTTGTTCTCTACTTCCTCCCTTCCTGTCAGGGAAGCAGAGGATCAGCTGAGAGACAAGCCTCTGGGATGTTTTCTCATCAGACTCAGTGACAAAGCCATAGGATACATCCTCTCATACAAGTGATTCCTCGTACTGGTTTGGTTACCTAAAACACTTCATAACAAAACATTAAATATCATTTCATTCCTTTAAAAAAAATAAATAAAAAATAAATAAATGTGCAGCTTAGCCTACAGTGGGTTGGGGAAGGAATGAACAGAAAGCCTTTTCAGATTGTTCACACACTGTTACACCAAAACAAGGTTTGTAGTCAGTATTGTATCTTCTCATGGCGTCACATCTCGCTTCACTAACCCTGTATTCTTCCTCAGGGGACAAGACCGCTGCCGCCATTTTGTGATCAACCAGGACCAAGCTGGGCTGTTCGCTATCTCCGGGGACGACCAGCCTCACCACAGCCTCACAGAACTGATAGAGCACTACAGAGTCCATCCCATCCAGCCCTTTGGAGAGTCCCTCACCTCTACGTACTGTTGTCAGGTAGGAGAACCAATGACATGACAGAGTCCCTCACCTCTATGTACTGTTGTCAGGTAGGAGAACCAATGACATGACAGAGTCCCTCACCTCTACGTACTGTTGTCAGGTAGGAGAACCAATGACATGACAGAGTCCCTCACCTCTACGTACTGTTGTCAGGTAGGAGAACCAATGACATGACAGAGTCCCTCACCTCTACGTACTGTTGTCAGGTAGGAGAACCAATGACATGACAGAGTCCCTCACCTCTACGTACTGTTGTCAGGTAGGAGAACCAATGACATGACAGAGTCCCTCACCTCTACGTACTGTTGTCAGGTAGGAGAACCAATGACATGACAGAGTCCCTCACCTCTACGTAGTCAGGTAGGGAACCAATGACATGACAGAGTTACGTACTGTTGTAAAATGAACCAATGACATGACAGAGTCCCTCACCTCTACGTACTGTTGTCAGGTAGGAGAACCAATGACATGACAGAGTCCCTCACCTCTACAGTCTACTGTTGTCAGGTAGGAGAACCAATGACATGACAGAGTCCCTCACCTCTACGTACTGTTGTCAGGTAGGAGAACCAATGACATGACAGAGTCCTCAGTCTAACTGTTGTCAGGTAGGAGAACCAATGACATGACAGAGTCCCTCACAGTCTACGTCTGTGGTCTGTGTTGTCATAGGAGAACCAATGACATGACAGAGTCCCTCACCTCTACGTACTGTGGTCTGTGTTGAATCTTCTCATGCCAGTCCCTCACCTCTATCTGTTGTCTGTAGTTGAACCAATCATGACAGAGTCCCTCACCTCTATACTGTTGTCAGGTGTTGAATCAATGACATGCCACCCCAGTCTAACTGTGTTCTGTGTTTTATCTTCTCATGCCATCATGACAGTCTAACTGTGTTCTGTGTTGTATCTTCTCATGCCATCCCAGTCTACTGTGTTGTAGGTCATGCCATCCCAGTCTATCGTACTGTTGTATCTTCTCATGACCAGTCCCAGTCTATGTACTGTTGTATCCAATCATGCCATCCCCAGTCTATCTGTGTTGTATCTTCTCATGCAGAGTCCCAGTCTATCTGTGTTGTATCTTCTCATGACATCCCAGTCTATCTGTGTTGTATCTTCTCATGCCATCCCAGTCTATCTGTGTTGAGATCTTCTCATGCCATCCCAGTCTATCTGTGTTGTATCTTCAATCATGCCATCCCAGTCTATCTGTGTTGTATCTTCTCATGCCATCCCAGTCTATCTGTGTTGTATCTTCTCATGACCATCCCAGTCTATCTGTGTTGTATCTTCTCATGCCATCCCAGTCTATCTGTGTCAGGTGTATCTTCTCATGCCATCCCAGTCTATCTGTGTTGTATCTTCTCATGCCATCCCAGTCTATCTGTGTTGTATCTTCTCATGCCATCACAGTATATCTTCTCATGCCATCCCTGTCTATCTTCTCATGCCATCCCAGTCTATCTGTGTTGTATCTTCTCATGCCATCACAGTATATCTTCTCATGCCATCCCTGTCTATCTTCTCATGCCATCCCAGTCTATCTGTGTTGTATCTTCTCATGCCATCCCAGTCTATCTCTGTTGTATCTTCTCATGCCATCCCAGTCTATCTGTGTTGTATCTTCTCATGCCATCCCAGTCTATCTGTGTTGTATCTTCTCATGCCATCCCAGTCTATCTGTGTTGTATCTTCTCATGCCATCCCAGTCTATCTGTGTTGTATCTTCTCATGCCATCCCAGTCTATCTGTGTTGTATCTTCTCATGCCATCCCAGTCTATCTGTGTTGTATCTTCTCATGCCATCCCAGTCTATCTGTGTTGTATCTTCTCATGCCATCCCAGTCTATCTGTGTTGTATCTTCTCATGCCATCCCAGTCTATCTGTGTTGTATCTTCTCATGCCATCCCAGTCTATCTGTGTTGTATCTTCTCATGCCATCCCAGTCTATCTGTGTTGTATCTTCTCATGCCATCCCAGTCTATCTGTGTTTGTATCTTCTCATGCCATCCCAGTCTATCTGTGTTGTATCTTCTCATGCCATCCCAGTCTATCTGTGTTGTATCTTCTCATGCCATCCCAGTCTATCTGTGTTGTATCTTCTCATGCCATCCCAGTCTATCTGTGTTGTATCTTCTCATGCCATCCCAGTCTATCTGTGTTGTATCTTCTCATGCCATCCCAGTCTATCTGTGTTGTATCTTCTCATGCCATCCCAGTCTATCTGTGTTGTATCTTCTCATGCCATCCCAGTCTATCTGTGTTGTATCTTCTCATGCCATCCCAGTCTATCTGTGTTGTATCTTCTCATGCCATCCCAGTCTATCTGTGCTGTATCTTCTCATGCCATCCCAGTCTCTCTGTGTTGTATCTTCTCATGCCATCCCAGTCTCTCTGTGTTCTGTGTTTTAGTCAAGCTCAGGAGAGCTGTATGATGTGGTGCAGTTCGAGACCAAAGAGAAGAAGAAGACCGGTGGGGTCAGTGTCCGAGCCCTGAGAAGTTACTGGGACCAGCAGAACGAACAGAAGAATGACCAACACCAACAGAATGACCATCAAAAGGACCATCCCAATGACCCACGGAATGACCCACGGAATGACCCACGGAATGACCCACGGAATGACCCACGGAATGAGCAGCACCAATGGAATGACCCACGGAATGACCCACGGAATGACCCACGGAATGACCCACGGAATGAGCAGCACCAATGGAATGACCCACGGAATGACCCACGGAATGACCCACGGAATGACCTGCCGCCAACTAGGCAGCCCCCTGCAGTGCCACCCGTGCTACCGCCCAAAACCAACAACAGGAAGTTGACATCAACAGTATCCATTGGCAGGAAGTCCCTCCCACAGGTACAGTAGGCTAGCCGCCACGGTGGCTGGAGTCAGGTTATAAGCGGTGACGTGATGACATGGTGTTACCCAACAGGGTCATGACCTGTGGTGCAGGACACATTTCCAGTGGTATTAGTTCGTCTTCTGGTGATCTTTAACCTCAGCACATTTCATACAGAAATATTCTATGACTAAAATCCCAATGTATTTCCTGTGTCCTGTCTTTAGCAAGCAGTACCTCCGGTCCCAAGGCGAGGCCCACCTCTGACCCAATCTCGGAGTGGAACCTTGTCTGACAGGAGCACAAACCCAATACGCTGAGATACATCACAAACCCAATCTACGCTGAAATACACCATGACCAAACCAAGACCACATCTCACGGTCAAACCCAATACGCTGAAATACACCATGACCAAACCAAGACCACATCTCACAGTCAAACCCAATACGCTGAGATACACCATGACCAAACCAAGACCACATCTCACATTCAAACCCAATACGCTGAAATACATCATGACCAAACCAAGACCACATCTCACGGTCAAACCCAATACGCTGAAATACATCATGACCAAACCAAGACCACATCTCACGGTCAAACCCAATACGCTGAGATACACCATGACCAAACCAAGACCACATCTCACGGTCAAACCCAATACGCAGAAATACACACGAACCAGAACAAAGTGGAGAGACTGGCCAGTACTGGGAGTCTGAACCAGAGGAGGAGCACCGGTCCCTGGTCCTTCAATAACACCTCCACAGCAGCAGGAGGAGTCATGTACTCTGAGCTGACCCTGCCAGATGGACGGAGCCGCTCTCTACCCCGCCTGGACGACGCCCCGGAGGAGGAGGAGGAGGGGTACTCCAACAGGATAACCATCCCCTGCTTCCCCAACACCTCTCACTCCCCCAATCCCCCCAAGAGGTTCACCTGCCACGCCTACTCTCTTCAGGACCCCAGGGAAAGCCCCCGGCCACAGATCCACGGTGGACCACAAAGCCTGGATCAGCTGAGCACCAACCCACTGTACCAGGCCTCTGTCGGGCTTGGTGAGGGCCGGGACGCCCCCTGGAAGGGACCACAGAAGCAGAGAGAAGGGGACCGTGGCAGAAGCCCCCAGGACCAGACTAGCCAACAGGAGGAGAGTATGTATGCAGAGGTTCCAGAGGGGCCATCTCCTCCCCGTCGTCTGATTACTGACAACACCTATGAGCAGATCCCAGGGGACGGTGGCCTAAAGGGAACACAAAGCACCGCCACAGACCAGGAGGGAAACACCTATGAGATGCTGGAGAACCTGAAGTCCAAGGAGTCTACTTGGGGCAAGAAGGTAAAAGAACTAGTGAAATAGTCCTTGAGTATCTAGATACACAAAATGATCATCACGATGTTATGCAAAATGAAAAAAATTCTTACATACAGTGCCTTGCGAAAGTATTCGGCCCCCTTGAACTTTGCGACCTTCTGCCACATTTCAGGCTTCAAACATAAAGATATAAAACTGTATTTTTTTGTGAGGAATCAACAACAAGTGGGACACAATCATGAAGTGGAACGACATTTATTGGATATTTCAAACTTTTTTAACAAATCAAAAACTGAAAAATTGGGCGTGCAAAATTATTCAGCCCCCTTAAGTTAATACTTTGTAGCGCCACCTTTTGCTGCGATTACAGCTGTAAGTCGCTTGGGGTATGTCTCTATCAGTTTTGCATATCGAGAGACTGGAATTTTTTCCCATTCCTCCTTGCAAAACAGCTCGAGCTCAGTGAGGTTGGATGGAGAGCATTTGTGAACAGCAGTTTTCAGTTCTTTCCACAGATTCTCGATTGGATTCAGGTCTGGACTTTGACTTGGCCATTCTAACACCTGGATATGTTTATTTTTGAACCATTCCATTGTAGATTTTGCTTTATGTTTTGGATCATTGTCTTGTTGGAAGACAAATCTCCGTCCCAGTCTCAGGTCTTTTGCAGACTCCATCAGGTTTTCTTCCAGAATGGTCCTGTATTTGGCTCCATCCATCTTCCCATCAATTTTAACCATCTTCCCTGTCCCTGCTGAAGAAAAGCAGGCCCAAACAATGAAGCTGCCACCACCGTGTTTGACAGTGGGTATGGCGTGTTCAGGGTGATGAGCTGTGTTGCTTTTACGCCAAACATAACGTTTGGCATTGTTGCCAAAAAGTTCAATTTTGGTTTCATCTGACCAGAGCACCTTCTTCCACATGTTTGGTGTGTCTCCCAGGTGGCTTGTGGCAAACTTTAAACAACACTTTTTATGGATATCTTTAAGAAATGGCTTTCTTCTTGCCACTCTTCCATAAAGGCCAGATTTATGCAATATACGACTGATTGTTGTCCTATGGACAGAGTCTCCCACCTCAGCTGTAGATCTCTGCAGTTCATCCAGAGTGATCATGGGCCTCTTGGCTGCATCTCTGATCAGTCTTCTCCTTGTATGAGCTGAAAGTTTAGAGGGACGGCCAGGTCTTGGTAGATTTGCAGTGGTCTGATACTCCTTCCATTTCAATATTATCGCTTGCACAGTGCTCCTTGGGATGTTTAAAGCTTGGGAAATCTTTTTGTATCCAAATCTGGCTTTAAACTTCTTCACAACAGTATCTCGGACCTGCCTGGTGTGTTCCTTGTTCTTCATGATGCTCTCTGCGCTTTTAACGGACCTCTGAGACTATCACAGTGCAGGTGCATTTATATGGAGACTTGATTACACACAGGTGGATTGTATTTATCATCATTAGTCATTTAGGTCAACATTGGATCATTCAGAGATCCTCACTGAACTTCTGGAGAGAGTTTGCTGCACTGAAAGTAAAGGGGCTGAATAATTTTGCACGCCCAATTTTTCAGTTTTTAATTTGTTAAGAAAGTTTGAAATATCCAATAAATGTCGTTCCACTTCATGATTGTGTCCCACTTGTTGTTGATTCTTCACAAAAAAATACAGTTTTATATATTTATGTTTGAAGCCTGAAATGTGGCAAAAGGTCGCAAAGTTCAAGGGGGCCGAATACTTTCGCAAGGCACTGTAAATACATACAGTCCAGGTAACTGGCAAAATAAAGGAAACACTTGAGTGTAACTGTGAACGACAACATACTGTATGTGTTCCTACCAACATCTGACTGCACTCACTGCAGACATCCAGGTAACTGGTAAAATAAAGGAAACACTCGAGTAAATGAGGCATTCAACATATATGAAAAGCAGCAGGTGCTTCTACACAGGTGTGGTTCCTGAGTTAATTAGCAATTAACATCCCATCATGCTTAGGGTCATGTATAAAAATGCCCAGTTGTCCATTATTTTGGTTACCGTGGATAGAAGAGATCTCAGTGACTTTCGGATCTCAGTGGTTCTCAAATGGAGCATGAGGGGTTTAAAGGTGTGTGTGTGTGTGTGTGTGTGTGTGTGTGTGTGTGTGTGTGTGTGTGTGTGTGTGTGTGTGTGTGTGTGTGTCTCAGTCACCAGATCTCAACCCAATTGAACACTTATGGGAGTTTCTGGAGTGGTGACTGAGACCAGTGTTTTCCACCACCATCAACAAAACACCAAATGATGGAATTTATGTAGAGAATATTAAAAATAAAGATAAACCCTTGAATGAGTAGGTGTGTCCAACCTTTTGACTGGTACTGTATATACCCACACTGTATAATGATCAATATATATTCTATTGATTCTGTTGCTATGCAGAATATCACATGGAGAAAATTATTCCCTGAATACAAGAAGAAATAGCAGCACCCTGCAGATTCAGCAACAAACCAATCAGCACCCTGCAGATTCAGCAACAAACCAATCAGCACCCTGCAGATTCAGCAAGCAACCAATCAGCACCCTGAGGATTCAGCAACAAACCAATCAGCACCCTGCAGATTCAGCAACAAACCAATCAGCACCCTGCAGATTCAGCAACAAACCAATCAGCACACTGCAGATTCAGCAAGCAACCAATCAGCACCCTGCAGATTCAGCAGGAAGACAATTCTTTGGTCAATGTTATTGTATTTAGGAAATGTGCAGACTTGTGTTATCTCTGTGTTAAATGTGTTTTATTAGCAAATATAAATTAAATGCATTTTCCCTTATCTCCACATTGATTGTACTTGGAAATTGAAACTCAAGCTGTCTTGAGCAGAGAGAGAGAGAGAGAGAGAGAAACTAGTGAAGCTGTACACTGAGTGTACAAAACATTATTGAGTTGCACCCCCTTTTCACCCACAGAACAGCCTCAATTCATCGGGGCGTGGACTCTACAAGGTGTTGAAAGCCTTCCACAGGGACTCTACAAGGTGTTGAAAGCCTTCCACAGGGTCTCTACAAGGTGTTGAAAGCCTTCCACAGGGACTCTACAAGGTGTTGAAAGCCTTCCACAGGGACTCTACAAGGTGTTGAAAGCCTTCCACAGGGACTCTACAAGGTGTTGAAAGCCTTCCACAGGGACTCTACAAGGTGTTGAAAGCCTTCCACAGGGACTCTACAAGGTGTTGAAAGCCTTCCACAGGGACTCTACAAGGTGTTGAAAGCCTTCCACAGGGACTCTACAAGGTGTTGAAAGCCTTCCACAGGGACTCTACAAGGTGTTGAAAGCCTTCCACAGGGACTCTACAAGGTGTTGAAAGCCTTCCACAGGGACTCTACAAGGTGTTGAAAGCCTTCCACAGGGACTCTACAAGGTGTTGAAAGCCTTCCACAGGGACTCTACAAGGTGTTGAAAGCCTTCCACAGGGTCTCTACAAGGTGTTGAAAGCCTTCCACAGGGTCTCTACAAGGTGTTGAAAGCCTTCCACAGGGACTCTACAAGGTGTTGAAAGCCTTCCACAGGGTCTCTACAAGGTGTTGAAAGCCTTCCACAGGGACTCTACAAGGTGTTGAAAGCCTTCCACAGGGTCTCTACAAGGTGTTGAAAGCCTTCCACAGGGTCTCTACAAGGTGTTGAAAGCCTTCCACAGGGTCTCTACAAGGTGTTGAAAGCCTTCCACAGGGACTCTACAAGGTGTTGAAAGCCTTCCACAGGGACTCTACAAGGTGTTGAAAGCCTTCCACAGGGACTCTACAAGGTGTTGAAAGCCTTCCACAGGGTCTCTACAAGGTGTTGAAAGCCTTCCACAGGGTCTCTACAAGGTGTTGAAAGCCTTCCACAGGGTCTCTACAAGGTGTTGAAAGCCTTCCACAGGGACTCTACAAGGTGTTGAAAGCCTTCCACAGGGACTCTACAAGGTGTTGAAAGCCTTCCACAGGGACTCTACAAGGTGTTGAAAGCCTTCCACAGGGACTCTACAAGGTGTTGAAAGCCTTCCACAGGGACTCTACAAGGTGTTGAAAGCCTTCCACAGGGACTCTACAAGGTGTTGAAAGCCTTCCACAGGGTCTCTACAAGGTGTTGAAAGCCTTCCACAGGGACTCTACAAGGTGTTGAAAGCCTTCCACAGGGACTCTACAAGGTGTTGAAAGCCTTCCACAGGGACTCTACAAGGTGTTGAAAGCCTTCCACAGGGACTCTACAAGGTGTTGAAAGCCTTCCACAGGGTCTCTACAAGGTGTTGAAAGCCTTCCACAGGGGACTCTCCACAGGGACTACAAGGTGTTGAAAGCCTTCCACAGGGTCTCTACAAGGTGTTGAAAGCCTTCCACAGGGACTCTACAAGGTGTTGAAAGCCTTCCACAGGGATTCTGGCCCATGTTGACTCCAATACTTCCCCACAGTTGTGTTGAAAGTTGGCTGGATGTCCTTTGGATGGTGGACCCTTCTTGAAACACACAGGAAACTGTTCAGCATGAAAATTCCAGCAGTGTTGCAGTTCTTGAAAGCCTCAAACTGGTGACCTACAAGGTGTTGAAAGCCTACTACCATACCCGTTCAAAGCATTAAATATTTTGTCTTGTCCATTCACCCTCTGAATGGCCCACATACACAATCCAGGGGTCTCAATTATGTCAAGGCTTAAAAATTCTTCTTCAAGGTGTTGCCTTCCACAGGGACTCCTCCCCTTCACCTACGACTGACTGAAGTGGATTTAACATGACTCTCCCCTTCACCTCGACTGACTGAAGTGGATTTAACATGACTCCTCCCCTTCACCTACGACTGACTGAAGTGGATTTAACATGACTCCTCCCCTTCACCTAACTACAAGACTGACTGAAGTGGATTGAACATGACTCCCTCAGGGACCCTTCACCTAAGACTGACTGAAGTGGATTTAACATGACTCCTCCCCTTCACCTAAGACTGACTGAAGTGGATTGAACATGACTCCTCCCCTTCACCTACGACTGACTGAAGTGGATTTAACATGACTCCTCCCCTTCACCTAAGACTGACTGAAGTGGATTTAACATGAGACATCAAAAAGGGATCGTATCTTTCACCTGAATTCACCTGGTCAGTCTATGTCACAGTAGTATGTATGGAGGGTCTATGGAGGATCTATGGAGGGTCTATGGAGGGTCTATGGAAGGTCTATGGAGGGTCTATGGAAGGTCTATGGAAGGTCTATGGATGGTTGATGTATTCTATAAGGTGTTGATTACAGCCTGTCCATGGATGGTCTATGGAGGGTCTATGGAAGGTCAGGGATGGAGGGTCTATGGAGGGTCTCTTGGAGGTGTCTATGGATGGTCTATGGAGGGTCTATGGAAGGTCTATGGAGGGTCTATGGATGGTCTATGGAAGGTCTATGGAGGGTCTATGGATGGTCTATGGAAGGTCTATGGAGGGTTTATGGAAGGTCTATAGAAGGTCTATGGAGGGTCTAAGGAGGGTCTATGGAAGGTCTATGGAGGGTCTATGGAAGGTCTATGGAGGGTTTATGGAGGGTCTATGGAAGGTCTATGGAGGGTCTATGAAAGGTCTATGGAGGGTCTATGGAGGTTCTATGGAAGGTCTATGGATGGTTGATGTATTCTGATAGAGGACATGACAGTAGTGTCTATGGAGGGTCTATGGAGAGTGTATGGAAGGTCTATGGAGGGTCTATGGATGGTCTATGGAGGGTCTATGGAGGGTCTATGGATGGTTGATGTATTCTGATAGAGGACATTACAGTAGTGTCTATGGATGGTCTATGGAGGGTCTATGGAAGGTCTATGGAGGGTCTATGGATGGTCTATGGAGGGTCTATGGAGGGTCTATGGAGGGTTTAGGGAGGGATACTTGTACATTAAAGGCACATAAACCTCAGTGAGAGAGTTCAGATGTTAGACTATACTGTATAATACTACTTCCTGTTTATGGAACCCCTCTGTACTGTATAATACTACTTCCTGTTTATGGAACCCCTCTGTACTGTATAATACTACTTCCTGTTTATGGAACCCCTCTGTACTGTATAATACTACTTCCTGTTTATGGAACCCCTCTGTACTGTATAATACTACTTCCTGTTTATGGAACCCCTCTGTACTGTATAATACTACTTCCTGTTTATGGAACCTCTGTACTGTATAATACTACTTCCTGTTTATGGAACCCCTCTGTATCATTTTATCCATTGGAATAGTTACACCACTCGAATTCTGATTAAAGTACCATACTCATAACGGCCATCGCAACATGACATTATTCCCAGATGTTTTGACGTTGTCATGTAAAATGATGTCTTTAATAAATGATTGTAATTTGGTTATGAAGATAATGTCACAACAAGCCAGCTAATACATTATGTACTGATGATGTTCTATGCCAGATTTCACCCCACTGTTATTTGGTTAATCAGAAAACCAGACTTCACACCACTGTTATTTGGTTAATCAGAAAACCAGACTTCACACCACTGTTATTTGGCTAATCAGAAAACCAGACTTCAGCTCCTGCCAGATGCTGTCCGGCGCTGGGCCGTTAGGTCAGGTGTAATTGTGAGTTAACGGTTGTAGACATGGTTAAGTGGACTAGAGCTAATAGTGCTGGCTGGTCGCAGAGCTAAATGTCAAGCAGAAATGACTGGACTTTATCTCAGCTCCACACCAACTGTTTAATGTGTTCCCATCCCAGCACTTAGAGCAGGTCGGGGAGAATGACTTCCTGCTGAACGGGGCGTCCCAAATGGCCCCCTATTCCCTATATAGTGCACTACTTCATATCAGAGCCCTATGGCACCCTATTCCCTGTGTATGTATAGTGCACTACTTTTGAACAGGACACATTGGGGTATGTCTTGTGAATAAAGTAGTGCACTATATAATAGGGAATAGGGTGTCATAGGGTTCTGAAATAAAATAGTGCACTATATAGGGAATAGGGTGCCATAGGGCTCTGATATAAAATAGTGCACTATATAGGGAATAGGGTGCCATAGGGCTCTGATATAAAATAGTGCACTATATAGGGAATAGGGTGCCATAGGGCTCTGATATAAAATAGTGCACTATATAGGGAATAGGGTGCCATAGGGCTCTGATGTAAAATAGTGCACTACGTAGGGACTAGGGTGCCGTTTGGGAATTAACCGATGGTCTGGATCTGGACATCTGGATAACAGAGATCATAGTTTCACGAAGGTACTGATTCCATCTCTCTCTCTCTCTCTCTCTGGAGGGTCTCTCTCTCTCTCTGTCTCTCTCTCTCTCTCTCATGGAGATCTCTCTCTGGAGGGTCTATGGATATGGAAGGTATGGAGGGTCTCTCTCTCTCTCTGTCTATGGAAGTGGTCTGGATGGTAGTGATCTCTCTCTCTGGGACATTCTCTCTCTAGGTCTCAGGATGGTACCTGTATTATGGAGTGATGTAACAGGACCAGGAAGTGGTATCTGTATTATGATGTAGTGAGGTAACATGGAAGTGGTACCTGTATTATGGTGTAGTGATGTAACAGGACAAGGAAGTGGTACCTGTATTATGTTGTAGTGAGGTAACAGGACCAGGAAGTGGTACCTGTATTATGATGTAGTGATAAAGGAAGTGGTACCTGTATTATGGTTTAGTGATGTAACAGGACCAGGAAGTGGTACCTGTATTATGTTGTAGTGATGTAACAGGACCAGGAAGTGGTACCTGTATTATGTTGTAGTGACGTAACAGGACCAGGAAGTGGTACCTGTATTATGTGTAGTGATGTAACAGGACCAGGAAGTGGTACCTGTATTATGGTTGTAGTGATGTAACAGGACCAGGAAGTGGTACCTGTATTATGGTGTAGTGATGTAACAGGACCAGGAAGTGGTACCTGTATTATGGTGTAGTGATGTAACAGGACCAGGAAGTGGTACCTGTATTATGGTTGTAGTGAGGTAACAGGACCAGGAAGTGGTACCTGTATTATGGTGTAGTGAGGTAACAGGACCAGGAAGTGGTACCTGTATTATGGTGTAGTGATGTAACAGGACCAGGAAGTGGTACCTGTATTATGTTGTAGTGATGTAACAGTACCAGGAAGTGGTATCTGTATTATGGTGTAGTGATGTAACAGGACCAGGAAGTGGTACCTGTATTATGTTGTAGTGATGTAACAGGACCAGGAAGTGGTACCTGTATTATGGTGTAGTGAGGTAACAGGACCAGGAAGTGGTACCTGTATTATGGTGTAGTGATGTAACAGGACCAGGAAGTGGTACCTGTATTATGGTGTAGTGAGGTAACAGGACCAGGAAGTGGTACCTGTATTATGTTGTAGTGAGGTAACAGGACCAGGAAGTGGTACCTGTATTATGTTGTAGTGACGTAACAGGACCAGGAAGTGGTACCTGTATTATGTTGTAGTGAGGTAACAGGACCAGGAAGTGGTACCTGTATTATGTTGTAGTGAGGTAACAGGACCAGGAAGTGGTACCTGTATTATGTTGTAGTGATGTAACAGGACCAGGAAGTGGTACCTGTATTATGTTGTAGTGACGTAACAGGACCAGGAAGTGGTATCTGTATTATGTTGTAGTGATGTAACAGGACCAGGAAGTGGTACCTGTATTATGGTGTAGTGATGTAACAGGACCAGGAAGTGGTACCTGTATTATGTTGTAGTGATGTAACAGGACCAGGAAGTGGTACCTGTATTATGGTGTAGTGATGTAACAGGACCAGGAAGTGGTATCTGTATTATGTTGTAGTGATGTAACAGGACCAGGAAGTGGTACCTGTATTATGGTGTAGTGATGTAACAGGACCAGGAAGTGGTACCTGTATTATGTTGTAGTGATGTAACAGGACCAGGAAGTGGTACCTGTATTATGTTGTAGTGATGTAACAGGACCAGGAAGTGGTACCTGTATTATGGTGTAGTGAGGTAACAGGACCAGGAAGTGGTACCTGTATTATGGTGTAGTGATGTAACAGGACCAGGAAGTGGTACCTGTATTATGGTGTAGTGAGGTAACAGGACCAGGAAGTGGTACCTGTATTATGTTGTAGTGATGTAACAGGACCAGGAAGTGGTATCTGTATTATGTTGTAGTGATGTAACAGGACCAGGAAGTGGTACCTGTATTATGGTGTAGTGATGTAACAGGACCAGGAAGTGGTACCTGTATTATGTTGTAGTGATGTAACAGGACCAGGAAGTGGTACCTGTATTATGGTGTAGTGATGTAACAGGACCGGAAGTGGTACCTGTATTATGGTGTAGTGATGTAACAGGACCAGGAAGTGGTACCTGTATTATGTTGTAGTGATGTAACAGGACCAGGAAGTGGACCTGTATTATGTTGTAGTGATGTAACAGGACCAGGAAGTGGTACCTGTATTATGTTGTAGTGAGGTAACAGGACCAGGAAGTGGTATCTGTATTATGTTGTAGTGAGGTAACAGGACCAGGAAGTGGTATCTGTATTATGTTGTAGTGAGGTAACAGGACCAGGAAGTGGTATCTGTATTATGGTGTAGTGATGTAACAGGACCAGGAAGTGGTACCTGTATTATGTTGTAGTGATGTAACAGGACCAGGAAGTGGTATCTGTATTATGGTGTAGTGATGTAACAGGACCAGGAAGTGGTACCTGTATTATGTTGTAGTGACGTAACAGGACCAGGAAGTGGTACCAGTATTATGTTGTAGTGATAAAGGAAGTGGTATCTGTATTATGTTGTAGTGAGGTAACAGGACCAGGAAGTGGTACCTGTATTATGTTGTAGTGATGTAACAGGACCAGGAAGTGGTATCTGTATTATGTTGTGGTGATGTAACAGAACCAGGAAGTGGTACCTGTATTATGTTGTAGTGAGGTAACAGGACCAGGAAGTGGTATCTGTATTATGTTGTAGTGATGTAACAGGACCAGGAAGTGGTACCTGTATTATGTTGTAGTGAGGTAACAGGACCAGGAAGTGGTACCTGTATTATGTTGTAGTGATGTAACAGGACCAGGAAGTGGTACCTGTATTATGTTGTAGTGAGGTAACAGGACCAGGAAGTGGTACCTGTATTATGTTGTAGTGATGTAACAGGACCAGGAAGTGGTACCTGTATTATGTTGTAGTGATGTAACAGGACCAGGAAGTGGTACCTGTATTATGTTGTAGTGATAAAGGAAGTGGTACCTGTATTATGTTGTAGTGATGTAACAGGACCAGGAAGTGGTACCTGTATTATGTTGTAGTGATGTAACAGGACCAGGAAGTGGTACCTGTATTATGTTGTAGTGATGTAACAGGACCAGGAAGTGGTACCTGTATTATGTTGTAGTGATGTAACAGGACCAGGAAGTGGTACCTGTATTATGTTGTAGTGATGTAACAGGACCAGGAAGTGGTACCTGTATTATGTTGTAGTGAGGTAACAGGACCAGGAAGTGGTACCTGTATTATGGTGTAGTGATGTAACAGGACCAGGAAGTGGTACCTGTATTATGTTGTAGTGATGTAACAGGACCAGGAAGTGGTACCTGTATTATGTTGTAGTGAGGTAACAGGACCAGGAAGTGGTACCTGTATTATGTTGTAGTGATGTAACAGGACCAGGAAGTGGTACCTGTATTATGTTGTAGTGATGTAACAGGACCAGGAAGTGGTACCTGTATTATGTTGTAGTGATGTAACAGGACCAGGAAGTGGTACCTGTATTATGTTGTAGTGATGTAACAGGACCAGGAAGTGGTACCTGTATTATGTTGTAGTGATGTAACAGGACCAGGAAGTGGTACCTGTATTATGGTGTAGTGATGTAACAGGACCAGGAAGTGGTACCTGTATTATGTTGTAGTGATGTAACAGGACCAGGAAGTGGTACCTGTATTATGGTGTAGTGATGTAACAGGACCAGGAAGTGGTACCTGTATTATGTTGTAGTGATGTAACAGGACCAGGAAGTGGTACCTGTATTATGGTGTAGTGATGTAACAGGACCAGGAAGTGGTACCTGTATTATGGTGTAGTGATGTAACAGGACCAGGAAGTGGTACCTGTATTATGTTGTAGTGATGTAACAGGACCAGGAAGTGGAACCTGTATTATGGTGTAGTGATGTAACAGGACCAGGAAGTGGTACCTGTATTATGGTGTAGTGATGTAACAGGACCAGGAAGTGGTACCTGTATTATGTTGTAGTGATGTAACAGGACCAGGAAGTGGTACCTGTATTATGGTGTAGTGATGTAACAGGACCAGGAAGTGGTACCTGTATTATGGTGTAGTGATGTAACAGGACCAGGAAGTGGTACCTGTATTATGTTGTAGTGACGTAACAGGACCAGGAAGTGGTACCTGTATTATGTTGTAGTGATGTAACAGGACCAGGAAGTGGTACCTGTATTATGTTGTAGTGATGTAACAGGACCAGGAAGTGGTACCTGTATTATGGTGTAGTGATGTAACAGGACCAGGAAGTGGTACCTGTATTATGTTGTAGTGAGGTAACAGGACCAGGAAGTGGTACCTGTATTATGGTGTAGTGAGGTAACAGGACCAGGAAGTGGTACCTGTATTATGGTGTAGTGATGTAACAGGACCAGGAAGTGGTACCTGTATTATGTTGTAGTGAGGTAACAGGACCAGGAAGTGGTACCTGTATTATGTTGTAGTGATGTAACAGGACCAGGAAGTGGTACCTGTATTATGTTGTAGTGAGGGAACAGGACCAGGAAGTGGTATCTGTATTATGTTGTAGTGATGTAACAGGACCAGGAAGTTGTACCTGTATTATGTTGTAGTGATGTAACAGGACCAGGAAGTGAGAGAGAGGGCTGACAGCAGTTCCTGGCCAGGCAGAGAACTGACAGCAGTTCAGCAGATATTACAACGGCCTTTAGGCACAACCCCCCCCCCCCCCCTAATTCAATTTGACCCGTATGCACCTCTCTGCTTCTCTGTACCAGACCAGGGTTCAAGTACTATTCAAATATGATCACTTCTAATACATTACCTGGGCTTCATTGAGCTTGCCTGTCACAATGGAACCAATAGAAGAGCCTGCAAAAGTCCTAACCCAACCCATCTGGAATTTAAGAATGGCTAAAGCCAATGCTAAACGTATTTGAAAGATTTTGAATAGTATGTAAACCCATATCTGCTCTGCGCTGGTCTCTGTTTGGCTACGGTCCAGGGGAAGGAAGAGAGGCAAGCTAGGTACTATAACTCCTTACTCTGACAGGCGTCTCGGACTGCATGTCCCCCCCGGGCAGACGCAGCCTGCATGCCCAGGTACGGAGAGGTCCGGGACACTGTAATGGAAGTAGTAAATTAAAAAAGGTCAAAGTTGAATCGGTCACCCGTCTTAAGTTGGCTACGGTAACAGTGGCCACGGTGGGGTGTTGGACGGAGGCAGGGTTGGAGGAGGAGGAAGGGAGGAGGAGGAGGGGGAGGGAGGGGGGGACGATAGTGGCCACGGTGGGGTGTTGGACGGAGGGGAGGAGGAGGAGGAGGAGGAGGAGGGGAGGAGGAGGAAGGGAGGGGGGACGATAGTGGCCACGGTGGGGTGTTGGACGGAGGCAGGGGAGGAGGAGGAGGAGGAGGAGGAGGAAGGGAGGGATGATAGTGGCCACGGTGGGGTGTTGGACGGAGGCAGGGAGGAGGAGGAGGAGGCCTACTAATGGATTGCTGATAGATCTGGTTCAAAGAGACATTTGAAGGAGAAGCAGGCCTACTAATGGATTGCTGATAGATCTGGTTCAAAGAGACATTTGAAGGAGAAGCAGGCCTACTAATGGATTGCTGATAGATCTGGTTCAAAGAGACATTTGAAGGAGAAGCAGGACTACTAATGGATTGCTGATAGATCTGGTTCAAAGAGACATTTGAAGGAGAAGCAGGCATATTAATGGAGGGCTGATAGATGTTAGATGAATAGAAGGATATTGAAATCGGTCATGAGTGTCTAGACTGGTCCCAGATATGTTTGTACTATTTGGCAAGAGAGCAGAGACAGACTGGGACCCAGGCTACATGAGTCCACGGATAACACCCAGGCTACATGATAACACCCAGGCTACATGAGTCCACAGATAACACCCAGGCTACATGAGTCCACAGATAACACCCAGGCTACATGAGTCCACAGATAACACCCAGGCTACATGAGTCCACAGATAACACCCAGGCTACATGAGTCCACAGATAACACCCAGGGTACATGAGTCCACAGATAACACCCAGGCTACATGAGTCCACGGATAACACCCAGGCTACATGATAACACCCAGGCTACATGAGTCCACTGATAACACCCAGGCTACATGATAACACCCAGGGTACATGAGTCCACAGATAACACCCAGGCTACATGAGTCCATGGATAACACCCAGGCTACATGATAACACCCAGGCTACATGAGTCCACAGATAACACCCAGGCTACATGAGTCAACGGATAACACCCAGGCTACATGAGTCCGCGGATAACAACCAGGCTACATGAGTCCACGGATAACACCCAGGCTACATGAGTCAACGGATAACACCCAGGGTACATGAGTCCACAGATAACACCCAGGCTACATGAGTCCACGGACAACACCCAGGCTACATGGTAACACCCAGGCTACATGAGTCCACTGATAACACCCAGGCTACATGAGTTCACGGATAACACCCAGGCTACATGAGTTCACGGATAACACCCAGGCTACATGAGTTCACGGATAACACCCAGGCTACATAATAACACCCGGCTACATGATAACACCCAGGCTACATGATAACACCCAGGATACATGATAACACCTAGGATACATGATAACACCCAGGCTACATGATAACACCCAGGATACATGAGTCTACGGATAACACCCAGGCTACATGAGTCCACAGATAACACCCAGGCTACATGAGTTCACGGATAACACCCAGGCTACATGAGTCTACGAATAACACCCAGGCTACATGATAACACCCAGGCTACATGAGTCCACAGATAACACCCAGGCTACATGAGTTCACGGATAACACCCAGGCTACATGAGTCTACGAATAACACCCAGGCTACATGATAACACCCAGGCTTCATGAGTCCACTGATAACACCCAGGCTACATGAGTTCACGGATAACACCCAGGCTACATGAGTCTACGGAAAACACCCAGGCTACATGATAACACCCAGGCTACATGATAACACCAAGGCTACATGATAACACACAGGCTACATGAGTTCACGGATAACATCCAGGCTACATGATAACACCCAGGCTACATGAGTCCATAGATAACACCCAGGCTACATGATAACACCCAGGCTACATGAGTCCACGGATAACACCCAGGCTACATGATAACACCCAGGCTACATGAGTCCACAGATAACACCCAGGCTACATAAGTCCAAAGATAACACCCAGGCTACATGAGTCCACGGATAACACCCAGGCTACATGATAACACCCAGGCTACATGATAACACCTCTGGTCCTTCTAGTGGAGGTTTCATTACTGGACGGTAATGTCGACCCCCACAGGTCATCTGGATGTAGTGTTACGCAACACCTCCACCATGGTGCCTCAGGTGATTGGGTCTGCAGTGAGGGTCTGCAGTGAGGGTCTGCAGTGAGGGTCTGCAGTAACGGTCTGCAGTGAGGGTCTGCAGTGACGGTCTGCAGTGAGGGTCCGCAGTGAGGGTCTGCAGTGAGGGTCTGCAGTGAGGTGTGTGTGTCAGTGTGCGTCAAGAGTGTCTGTGTGTAACAGAGAGAAAGAGAGAGAGAGAGACAGAGAGACAGAGAGACAGAGAGACAGAGAGAGAGAGACAGAGAGAGCGTGTGTGTGCATGTGTGTGTGTGTGCATGTGTGTGTGTGTGTGAGTGCCAGTGTGTGTGTGTGTGTGTGTGTGTGTGGACACATCACCGTACTTGGCTGAGCGGCTCAGTAATTAGAATCAATGTCCTTATGGCCGTGTTTAGTGCAGTTCTGCAAAATGTTTACAACAACCAGCTCTATAACACAGGATGTTAGTACACCCAGCTCTATAACACAGGCTGTTAGTAGAACACCCAGTTTTACTCTATAACACAGGCTGTTAGTACACCCAGCTCTATAACACAGGCTGTTAGTACACCCAGCTCTATAACACAGGCTGTTAGTACACCCAGCTCTATAACACAGGCTGTTAGTACACCCAGCTCTATAACACAGGCTGTTAGTACACCCAGCTCTATAACACAGTCTGTTAGTACACCCAGCTCTATAACACAGGATGTTAGTACACCCAGCTCTATAACACAGGCTGTTAGTACACCCAGCTCTATAACACAGGCTGTTAGTACACCCAGCTCTATAACACAGGCTGTTAACACACCCAGCTCTATAACACAGGCTGTTAGTACACCCAGCTCTATAACACAGGCTGTTAGTACACCCAGCTCTATAACACAGGCTGTTAGTACACCCAGCTCTATAACACAGGCTGTTAGTACACCCAGCTCTATAACACAGGCTGTTAGTACACCCAGCTCTATAACACAGGCTGTTAATACACCCAGCTCTATAACACAGGCTGTTAGTACACCCAGCTCTATAACACAGGCTGTTAGTACACCCAGCTCTATAACACAGGCTGTTAGTACACCCAGCTCTATAACACAGGCTGTTAGTACACCCAGCTCTATAACACAGGCTGTTAGTACACCCAGCTCTATAACACAGGCTGTTAGTACACCCAGCTCTATAACACAGGCTGTTAGTACACCCAGCTCTATAACACAGGCTGTTAGTACACCCAGCTCTATAACACAGGCTGTTCAACACCCAGCTCTATAACACAGGCTGTTAACACAGGCTGTTACACCCAGCTCTATAACACAGGCTGTTAACACCCAGCTCTATAACACAGGCTGTTAGTACACCCAGCTCTATAACACAGGCTGTTAGTACACCCAGCTCTATAACACAGGCTGTTAGTACACCCAGCTCTATAACACAGGCTGTTAGTACACCCAGCTCTATAACACAGGCTGTTAATACACCCAGCTCTATAACACAGGCTGTTAGTACACCCAGCTCTATAACACAGGCTGTTCATACACCCAGCTCTATAACACAGGCTGTTAGTACACCCAGCTCTATAACACAGGCTGTTAGTACACCCAGCTCTATAACACAGGCTGTTAGTACACCCAGCTCTATAACACAGGCTGTTCAACACCCAGCTCTATAACACAGGCTGTTAGTACACCCAGCTCTATAACACAGGATGTTAGTACACCCAGCTCTATAACACAGGCTGTTAGTACACCCAGCTCTATAACACAGGCTGTTAGTACACCCAGCTCTATAACACAGGCTGTTAGTACACCCAGCTCTATAACACAGGCTGTTAATACACCCAGCTCTATAACACAGGCTGTTAGTACACCCAGCTCTATAACACAGGCTGTTCTACACCCAGCTCTATAACACAGGCTGTTAGTACACCCAGCTCTATAACACAGGCTGTTAGTACACCCAGCTCTATAACACAGGCTGTTAGTACACCCAGCTCTATAACACAGGCTGTTAGTACACCCAGCTCTATAACACAGGCTGTTAGTACACCCAGCTCTATAACACAGGCTGTTAGTACACCCAGCTCTATAACACAGGCTGTTAGTACACCCAGCTCTATAACACAGGCTGTTAGTACACCCAGCTCTATAACACAGGCTGTTAGTACACCCAGCTCTATAACACAGGCTGTTAGTACACCCAGCTCTATAACACAGGCTGTTCAACACCCAGCTCTATAACACAGGCTGTTAGTACACCCAGCTCTATAACACAGGCTGTTAGTACACCCAGCTCTATAACACAGGCTGTTAGTACACCCAGCTCTATAACACAGGCTGTTAGTACACCCAGCTCTATAACACAGGCTGTTAGTACACCCAGCTCTATAACACAGGATGTTAATACACCCAGCTCTATAATACAGGCTGTTAATACACCCAGCTCTATAATACAGGCTGTTAGTACACCCAGCTCTATAACACAGGCTGTTAACACACCCAGCTCTATAACACAGGCTGTTAGTACACCCAGCTCTATAACACAGGCTGTTAGTACACCCAGCTCTATAACACAGGCTGTTAATACACCCAGCTCTATAATACAGGCTGTTAGTACACCCAGCTCTATAACACAGGCTGTTAACACACCCAGCTCTATAACACAGGCTGTTAGTACACCCAGCTCTATAACACAGGCTGTTAGTACACCCAGCTCTATAACACAGGCTGTTAGTACACCCAGCTCTATAACACAGGCTGTTAGTACACCCAGCTCTATAACACAGGCTGTTAGTACACCCAGCTCTATAACACAGGCTGTTAGTACACCCAGCTCTATAACACAGGTTGTTAGTACACCCAGCTCTATAATACAGGCTGTTAGTACACCCAGCTCTATAACACAGGCTGTTAACACACCCAGCTCTATAACACAGGCTGTTAGTACACCCAGCTCTATAACACAGGCTGTTGATATACCCAGCTCTATAACACAGGCTGTTAATACACCCAGCTCTATAATACAGCAGCCTCTCTCGCCCTCCTGGATTGTGTGATAGCAGTCTCTCTATTTCTCTCTCTTCTATTCCACCCCCTCTCTCTCTTTCTCTCCGTCTAAAAATTAAGCTGGAGATGAGGACAGTAAAGTGAGCTAGAGATGAGGACAGTAAAGGGGAGATGAGGACAGTAAAGGGAGCTGGAGATGAGGACAGTAAAGGGAGCTGGAGATGAGAAACAGTAAAGGGAGCTGTAGATGAGGACAGTAATGGGGAGATGAGGACAGTAAAGGGATCTGGAGATGAGAACAGTAAAGGGAGCTGGAGATGAGGACAGTAAAGGGAGTTGGAGATGAGGACAGTAAAGGGAGCTGGAGATGAGGACAGTAAAGAGATCTGGAGATGAGGACAGTAAAGGGAGCTGGAGATGAGGACAGTAAAGATATCTGGAGATGAGGACAGTAAAGAGAGCTGGAGATGAGGACAGTAAAGGGAGCTGGAGGTGAGGACAGTAAAGGGAGCTGGAGATGAGGACAGTAAATGGAGCTGGAGATGAGGACAGTAAAGAGATCTGGAGATGAGGACAGTAAAGGGAGCTGGAGATGAGGACAGTAAAGATATCTGGAGATGAGGACAGTAAAGGGAGCTGGAGATGAGGACAGTAAAGAGATCTGGAGATGAGGACAGTAAAGGGAGCTGGAGATGAGGACAGTAAAGGGAGTTGGAGATGAGGACAGTAAAGGGAGCTGGAGATGAGGACAGTAAAGAGATCTGGAGATGAGGACAGTAAAGGGAGCTGGAGATGAGGACAGTAAAGATATCTGGAGATGAGGACAGTAAAGGGAGTTGGAGATGAGGACAGTAAAGGGAGCTGGAGATGAGGACAGTAAAGGGATCTGGAGATGAGGACAGTAAAGGGAGCTGGAGATGAGGACAGTAAAGGGAGCTGGAGATGAGGACAGTAAAGGGATCTGGAGATGAGGACAGTAAAGGGAGCTGGAGATGAGGACAGTAAAGGGATCTGGAGATGAGGACAGTAAAGGGAGCTGGAGATGAGGACAGTAAAGGGAGCTGGAGATGAGGACAGTAAAGGGAGCTGGAGATGAGGACAGTAAAGGGATCTGGAGATGAGGACAGTAAAGAGATCTGGAGATGAGGACAGTAAAGGGAGCTGGAGATGAGGACAGTAAAGAGATCTGGAGATGAGGACAGTAAAGGGAGCTGGAGATGAGGACAGTAAAGGGAGTTGGAGATGAGGACAGTAAAGGGAGCTGGAGATGAGGACAGTAAAGGGAGATCTGGAGATGAGGACAGTAAAGGGAGCTGGAGGTGAGGACAGTAAAGGGAGCTGGAGATGAGGACAGTAAAGGGAGCTGGAGATGAGGACAGTAAAGGGAGCTGGAGATGAGGACAGTAAAGAGATCTGGAGATGAGGACAGTAAAGGGAGCTGGAGATGAGGACAGTAAAGGATCTGGAGATGAGGACAGTAAAGGGAGCTGGAGATGAGGACAGTAAAGGGAGCTGGAGATGAGGACAGTAAAGGGAGCTGGAGATGAGGACAGTAAAGGGAGCTGGAGATGAGGACAGTAAAGGGAGCTGGAGATGAGGACAGTAAAGGGATCTGGAGATGAGGACAGTAAAGGGAGCTGGAGATGAGGACAGTAAAGGGATCTGGAGATGAGGACAGTAAAGGGAGCTGGAGATGAGGACAGTAAAGGGAGCTGGAGATGAGGACAGTAAAGGGAGCTGGAGATGAGCAATTAAGTGTTGCTATTATACCTCGGACTGGCTTAAAGACCGACCGGAAGACCGACCTGAAGACCGATCGGAAGACCGACCTGAAGACCGACCTGAAGACCGACCGGAAGACCGACCGGAAGACCGACAGGAAGAAACAGTTGAAGGGCTGGAATGATTACCGCTCATCTCCTATCCCCATAGCGCTCTGGTCAAAAGTAGTGCACTCTAAAGTGATTAGGGGACCATTTATGACTCAACCCTCTTCCATCTTACTTAAATGGATTCTCATCACTTCGGGGGCTCGTTATTACGCACCTCCCAAGGATAAATCAATTCAATTGTGGTTCAAGAGTGTCACTGTTGATAACCACCTACTGTCTCGTGTCTCCATTCAAATGACTGTCCACTTGTACTAGGTTGGCATGGCTACAGGGTAGGACTGCAACATGATGTCCTCCTATCTGGTCTGCAACAGACAGTGTAGGTTTCAGTCCAGGGAGATTTAGTGATGTCCTCCTATCTGGTCTGTAACATACAGTGTAGGTTTCAGTCCAGGGAGATTTAGTGATGTCCCCCTATCTGGTCTGTAACAGACAGTGTAGGTTTCAGTGCAGGGAGATTTCGTGTAGTGTGTCTTGGTGAGATCTTACTCCCTAGTCATAATGTTAATGCATGCATAATAACTGGGTTAATGCATGGATAACTCACAGAATATACATTTACATTGGTCTTTTAACATCTGAGAATTAACAGCATCTTTAACATGGCCTTTGGACAGGACGCTGGCTTTAACTGAAGAAAAAAAACCCCATTCTAAATCAAACTTGAAGGAAACAATGAGCCCAGATGAAATATTGTATGGTTGGTTTGAAAAGGGGATCTTTAGTTTTGAGAGAGCTATAACAGTTTTTTTGGGGGGGGGAGATTGACTTGAGGCAGCCATGCAGATATGGATAATGACTGGATAGTTTTCCTATCTAAATTAAAGTGTACATTGGGGCATTTTCATTTTGTCATCTTTTAGCAAGGTTCATTTCAAGCTCAAGTTAATGTTGGAAGTAAAATGTTATTACTCACGAGGTTGACAAGAAATACCAGGAGAAACAATGACAACTCCCCCCCCCCCCACACACAAAAAAGAAAGAAGGTTCATTAAAACATCGAAGCAACAGAAAATGTATTTAATCAAAGTCTATCCAAATGCTCTTATCATATGAAAGACTGAAAACGTTATTTCTTAAGTGCTGTTAATGCCATTATATCAGGTTGACAGGCAGGACAAGTTCACAAAGCATAACATAACGGAAGGGGTGATGAGACAGAGAACAGAGCCCTTCCTTTAACTGCAGAACAGTTAGGTAACATTATGGTCCGTGGTTTAGAGGAGCGGGAAGCGCACGTAAAAATAAAAAAAAACAACGCGCCTTTTTATATATATATATTTGTTTTGTTTTGTGCGCGTGAGTTTTCTCCCACCTTTTTAAAGCAGGAAAATATAGAGAGTTGAAAGCATAGAGGAGGAGCGTTACTTTTACTCGCCGGGCGAAACGGCGATTCAGCGTTTACCCATCTATTTGTTAATGTTACCACTACGTCACCGGTTCTGATTGTCATTGTGATCCAGCAGTACAAAACCACTATACTTGGACTGGAGCAAAAAAATTAAAAGCTATTTGCAATTGTATGTAACACTCATGCATTTCATAAAGATATATTGCATAGCTCTTCAACTGTTCTGCCCTCGGTGCTAAAACTGTGCTTGTAATAATTCATATACTATATATCGTACTGTTTTTCTTCTTCCATACACCCCGTCAGACAGAAAATATCTTGTTGTTCAATCCACCTCCGCATTGTTGTCAGTCAGTGTTCATACAATGTATAGACTTTAAAAGGTCAGTTTTAAAGAAAGAAGAAACCTAACAATTCTGCCAAAAAACCCCTACATCTTCTAGAAAACTGCTTCTAGGTTGTGTTGTAGCTAAGCCCTACATCTTCTAGAAAACTGCTTCTAGGTTGTGTTGTAGCTAAGCCCTACATCTTCTAGAAAACTGCTTCTAGGTTGTGTTGTAGCTAAGCCCTACATCTTCTAGAAAACTGCTTCTAGGTTGTGTTGTAGCTAAGCCCTACATCTTCTAGAAAACTGCTCATAGGTTGTGTTGTCAAAAGCTAAGCCCTACATCTTCTAGAAAACTGCTTCTAGGTTGTGTTGTAGCTAAGCCCTACATCTTCTAGAAAACTGCTCATAGGTTGTGTTGTAGCTAAGCCCTACATCTTCTAGAAAACTGCTTCTAGGTTGTGTTGTAGCTAAGCCCTACATCTTCTAGAAAACTGCTTCTAGGTTGTGTTGTAGCTAAGCCCTACATCTTCTAGAAAACTGCTTCTAGGTTGTGTTGTAGCTAAGCCCTACATCTTCTAGAAAACTGCTTCTAGGTTGTGTTGTAGCTAAGCCCTACATCTTCTAGAAAACTGCTTCTAGGTTGTGTTGTAGCTAAGCCCTACATCTTCTAGAAAACTGCTTCTAGGTTGTGTTGTAGCTAAGCCCTACATCTTCTAGAAAACTGCTTCTAGGTTGTGTTGTAGCTAAGCCCTACATCTTCTAGAAAACTGCTTCTAGGTTGTGTTGTAGCTAAGCCCTACATCTTCTAGAAAACTGCTTCTAGGTTGTGTTGTAGCTAAGCCCTACATCTTCTAGAAAACTGCTTCTAGGTTGTGTTGTAGCTAAGCCCTACATCTTCTAGAAAACTGCTTCTAGGTTGTGTTGTAGCTAAGCCCTACATCTTCTAGAAAACTGCTTCTAGGTTGTGTTGTAGCTAAGCCCTACATCTTCTAGAAAACTGCTTCTAGGTTGTGTTGTAGCTAAGCCCTACATCTTCTAGAAAACTGCTTCTAGGTTGTGTTGTAGCTAAGCCCTACATCTTCTAGAAAACTGCTTCTAGGTTGTGTTGTAGCTAAGCCCTACATCTTCTAGAAAACTGCTCATAGGTTGTGTTGTAGCTAAGCCCTACATCTTCTAGAAAACTGCTTCTAGGTTGTGTTGTAGCTAAGCCCTACATCTTCTAGAAAACTGCTCATAGGTTGTGTTGTAGCTAAGCCCTACATCTTCTAGAAAACTGCTCATAGGTTGTGTTGTAGCTAAGCCCTACATCTTCTAGAAAACTGCTTCTAGGTTGTGTTGTAGCTAAGCCCTACATCTTCTAGAAAACTGCTTCTAGGTTGTGTTGTAGCTAAGCCCTACATCTTCTAGAAAACTGCTCATAGGTTGTGTTGTAGCTAAGCCCTACAGGTATCAACATTAGCCCCTCGTTGTTCATCGGGTCATTTTCTATCTCCATTTGGAGTCTGTTTGTGGTTCCATCTTTTAAACAAGTTTTACAATTGATTATAAGAGAAAACAATCATGCATTTAATGATCTTCTCTTCCGAAAAATGGAAATGTCTTGTGGTCGATAACGTCCTTCCTATAGAACATGAGTTGGCAAAAAAAAGGGCCTGTGCTTCCGAGAATAAAATCCCCCCGGGTCCATTTTCCTGCAGCCGAAGCCAAACTTTTGTTCCACTTCCTTTATTATCTCTCTCAATGTTATATTTTGTACAAACATCGATCGAAGATAGTAGAGAAGTCTTGTCTTTCCCCAAGTCTAACGTTTTTTTTTTTGGTAGGCACTATGCTGTACTGAGGTTGAGGTCAGGGGTCATTCTGCTGTGGGTCGGGGCCACAGAGACTCTGGGAGGAGTCTTCGGGGATGACGTCATCAGACGAACCAGAAAGCGACCACATTCTTCTTCTTCTTCATCTTCCCCCCCCCTCTTCCGTCGTTGTCTAAAGCCTCATCATGGGAATGGCTGAATCACCTCATCTCAGATCCGTAGGTGGAACGTGCTGGAAATGTAAAAAACAAACAAAAAACACACCACATAGTTAGTTACACAGCTGCATTTACAACAGATGGGACGTCATGGACTCATCCAACAAAATATAGAAAAACATTTTAGAGGTCTTGAAAACATTTAACTGGGTTGTCTATGAGGCAAGTTATTCTGTCAACAGTGGAACTGGTCTTCTTTTAGAAGTGTTGTCCCCTTAACAACAACATATACAGGGCTTTCAGAAAGTATTCAGACCCCTGGACTTTTTTCCCACGTTTTGTAACGTTACAGAATTAATCTATAATGAATTAAATAAATGTTAAAAATCCTCATCAATCCACACACAATACCCCATAATGACATCACAATACCCCATAATGACATCACAATACCCTATAATGACATCACAATACCCCATAATGACATCAAAATACCCCATAATGACATCACAATACCCCATAATGACATCACAATACCCCATAATGATTGGAGTCCACCTGTGGTAAATTCAATTGATTGGACATGATTTGGAAAGGCACACACCTGTCTATATAAGGTCCCACAGCTGACAGTGTATGTCAGAGCAAAAACCAAGCCATGAGGTCGAAGGAATTGTCTGTGGAGCTCCGAGACAGGGATTGTGTCGAGGCACAGATCTAGGGAAGGGTACCAACAAAAGTTCTGCAGCTTTGAAGGTCCCCCAATAACACAGTGGCCTCCATCATTCTTAAATGGAAGAAGGTTAGAACCACCAAGATTCTTCCTAGAGCTGTCCGATTGGCCAAACCGAGCAATCAGGGGAGAAGGGCCTTGGTCAGGGAGATGACCAATGGTCACTCTGACAGAGCTCCAGAGTTCCTCTGTGGAGATGGGAGAACCTTCCAGAAGGACAACCATTTCTGCAGCACTCCATCAATCAGGCCTTTATGATCGAGTGGCCAGACAGAAGCCACTCCTCAGTTAAAGGAACATGAGAACTAGGGCTGTTGCAGTGACCGTATTACCGCCACACCGGCGGTCACAAAGACAGTCAATTTCCACGTGACCATTTAGTCACGGTAATTAGGCTTCTTCAAGCTCTGATGCTGCTGATGGTCATTAGTTGCCTACCAGCTAACTGCCTGGTACTCTGCAATCTATTGTCACTCTAATCACTCTGACATCAATGCAAATGTAATAGAAAATCTAATCAAACACTTAATGAGAGCCCATGAACTATAGGCTATGCAATTGCATGAGAAAACAGAGTGATGGCTTCTATTAAAAAGAGGAGGATGCCATCAGCTTTCTATTGGCTAGGCCTAGTATATTTATTTCTCAACTTTCCTAATATTTAGCACATTGCTTATCTTTACAACAGGAGTATTTGATGTCATTTTTGTAAATGGTGTTCTTGCTAATTACATATTTGTGCTTATATCCTACTGCCATGTGCGCATTGCTGCGCAAAAACAACAACAAGGCAGAGCTCATGCCTTTCAGGCAACTCTTTTCAAATCATCATTAGAGTCACATCATGCAGCCTTACAATGTATTAAACATCTAAACATATCAGCCCGATGTTAGAACAACTAAAGTTGCATTAATAACTCTAAATTAAGCATATCGGAATACCTATGTCTTTGTCAACACGGAATATCCGCATATGCAATACTCAAATCGTTTGGAGAAAATATCCTTTCTATTTTATTCAACTTTGTTCAATTGTATTCTTCATACTATAAAATAATGCCACGGAATCCTAAGCAAATCTTGTCTGCTAAGTGAACTAGTGTAGCCCACAGCCATATGGCATTGCCAGATCAGGACCTAACATAAGGACAACTCAGAGTATGCTTTCTCTTCTTCTGAAATAAACTACATTTTCTTCATATCATGTTTCTTTAGACCTGTCTAAAATAAATAATGGATTTATTGTGAAGGTGTAGGTTATATTACATGGATTTATTATTAGACTTTTTAAAAAGGTAGATGTTCCAAATGTCAGTGGCTTGTAGGCTGTGTGTGGAAGCCAGGAGATGCTACATGTGTTCATGTTATTAACAGTCAATTACTGTGAGAACGACAGTTGTTTGCTTGACAATCACCGGCTGACCAAGTTTCATGACCGCCACAGCCCTAATGACAGCTCACTTGGAGTTCTGCCAAAAGGCACCTAAAGGACTGTCAGACCATGAGAAACACTGCCAAAAGGCACCTAAAGGACTGTCAGACCATCAAAAGGCACCTAAAGGACTGTCAGACCATGAGAAACACTGCCAAAAGGCACCTAAAGGACTGTCAGACCATGAGAAACACTGCCAAAAGGCACCTAAAGGACTGTCAGACCATGAGAAACACTGCCAAAAGGCACCTAAAGGACTCTCAGACCATGAGAAACACTGCCAAAAGGCACCTAAAGGACTGTCAGACCATGAGAAACACTGCCAAAAGGCACCTAAAGGACTGTCAGACCATGAGAAACACTGCCAAAAGGCACCTAAAGGACTGTCAGACCATGAGAAACAATGCCAAAAGGCACCTAAAGGACTGTCAGACCACGAGAAACACTGCCAAAGGGCACCTAAAGGACTGTCAGACCATGAGAAACAATGCCAAAAGGCACCTAAAGGACTGTCAGACCACGAGAAACACTGCCAAAAGGCACCTAAAGGACTCAGACCACGAGAAACCAGATTCTCTGTTCTGATGAAACCAAGATGGAACTCTTTGGCCTGAATGCCAAGCTTCACGTCTGGAGGAAACCTGGCACCATCCCTACGGTGAAGCATGGTGGTGGCAGCATCATGCTGTGGGGATGTTTTTCAGAGGAATGGACTGGGAGACTAGTCAGGATTGAGTGAAAGATGAATGGAGCAAAGTACAGAGAGATCCTTGATGAAAACCTGCTCCTGAGCGCTCAGGACCTCAGACTGGAGCGAAGGTTCACCTTCCAACAGGACAACGACCCTAAGCACACAGCCAAGACAATGCAGGATTGGCTTAGGGACAAGTCTCTGAATGTCCTTGAGTGGCCGAGACGCAATCTCTGGAGAGACCTGAAAAAAGCTGTGCAGTGACGCTCCCCAACTAACCTGACAGAGCTTGAGAGGATCTGCAGAGAAGAATGAGAGAAACTCCCCAAATACAGGTGTGCCAAACGTGTAGCCTCATACCCAATGAGACTCGAGGCTGTAGTCAATGCCAAAGGTGCTTCAACAAAGTTGTCACGCCCTGGTCTATATTTATTATGTTTATCTTCATTTATTGGGTCAGGCCAGGGTGTGACATGGGTTTATTTGTGGTGTGTTTCGTCTTGGGGTTGTGTGGGGTGTATAGCATAGTCTATAGCTGCTTGAGGCGGTTCTCAATCAGAGTCAGGTGATTATCGTTGTCTCTGATTGGGAACCATATTTAGGTAGCCATATTCTTTGTGTGTTTCATGGATGATTGTCCTTAGTGTCCTTGTTCCTGTCGCTGTGTTAGTTTACACAAGTATAGGCTGTTTCGGTTTTCGTTACGTTCATTTCGTTCTTTGTTTTTGTAGTATTTGTATTGATTCATCTTTACGTTTGTGGATTAAACATGGATCGCAATCTACAAGCTGCATTTTGGTCCGACTCTCCTTCGCCTACAGAAAACCGTTACAGAATCACCCACCGCAAACGGACCAAGCAGCGTGTTAACAGGCAGGTGCAGCAGAGAGGAATGGACATGGGAAAACAAAACGTTTTGTTCGGAGAAGGACCCTGGGATCAGCCTGGAGAATATGCCGCCCCAAAGAAGAACTGGAGGCGGGAGAGCTGATGAGGCGCTGGTATGAGGAGGCATTTTAGAAGGCTGTAACGTAACAAAAGGTTGAAGCCCTAGAGTCAGCCCCAAAAATTTCTTGATGGAAACCAGATTCAGTCAACCAGATTCTTCCAGATCTGCCAGTCAACCAGACTCTTCCAGATCTGCCAGTCAGCCAGACTCTTCCAGATCTGCCAGTCAGCCAGACTCTTCCAGATCTGCCAGTCAGCCAGACTCTTCCAGATCTGCCAGTCAGCCAGACTCTTCCAGATCTGCCAGTCAGCCAGACTCTTCCAGATCTGCCAGTCAGCCAGACTCTTCCAGATCTGCCAGTCAGCCAGGATCTGCCAGAACTGTCAACCAGCCAGGATCTGCCGGATCCAAATACCTGGCTGAGCTTCCTCTCAGTGCCGGGCTTCCTCTCAGTGCCGAGCTTCCTCTCAGTGCTGAGCTTCCCCTCAGTCCCGAGCGGTCTCTGTCCCAAGCTGCCCCTCTGTCCTGAGCTGCCCTTCTGTCCCGAGCTGCCCCTCAGTCCCGAGCTGCCCCTCAGTTCCGAGCTGCCCCTCAGTCCAGTGGGATTCTGGGTGAGGACTACTAGGCCATGGTCGGCGGCGAACTGGACTATCCTAGGATGACTAAGGAGGGGGACAAAGACATTTATTGAGTGGGTTCCACGTCCCGCATGACTAATAACCGCCACCATGGACAGACGCCCACCCGGACCCTCCCTATTGTTTTGATGTGCGTCCGGGAGTCCGCACCTTAGGGGGGGGTTCTGTCACGCCCTGATCTATATTTATTATGTTTATCTTCATTTATTGGGTCAGGCCAGGGTGTGACATGGGTTTATTTGTGGTGTGTTTCGTCTTGGGGTTGTGTGGGGTGTATAGCATAGTCTATGGCTGACTAAGGCGGTTCTCAATCAGAGTCAGGTGATTATTGTTGTCTCTGATTGGGAACCATATTTCGGTCAACCATATTCTTTGTGTGTTTCGTGGGTGATTGTCCTTAGTGTCCTTGTTCCTAATCGCTGTGTTAGTTTACACAAGTATAGGCTGTTTCTGGTTTTCGATACATTCATGACTTCTTTGTTTTTGTAGTATTTGTATTGATTCGTGTTTACGTTTGTGGATTAAACATGGATCGACAATCTATCAACGCTGCATTTTGGTCTGACTCTCCTTAGCATGACTAAAAACCTTATCAAAAGTACTGAGTAAAGGGTCTGAATACTTATGTAAATGTGATATTTCAGTTTTTTATCTGTAACAAATTTGCAAAAAATGTAATAAAAACAAAATGTTTTGTTTTGTGCATTATGGGGTATTGTGATGTCATTATGGGGTATTATGATGTCATTATGGGGTATCGTGTGTAGATTGATGAGGATTTTTTGATTTATTTAATCAATTTTAGAAGGCTGTAACGTAACAAAAGGTGGAAAAAGTCAAGGGGTCTGAATACTTTCTGAATGCTCTGTACCCGGCTGACTGGATACATCCAGCATGACTAATAACCTTATCAACAATAGATACAGTATATCTGCTGACTGGATACATCTAGCATGACTAATAACCTTATCAACAATAGATACAGTATATCTGCTGACTGGATACATCTAGCATGACTAATAACCTTATCAACAATAGATACAGTATATCTGCTGACTGGATACATCTAGCATGACTAATAACCTTATCAACAATAGATACAGTATATCTGCTGACTGGATACATCTAGCATGACTAATAACCTTATCAACAATAGATACAGTATATCTGCTGACTGGATACATCTAGCATGACTAATAACCTTATCAACAATAGATACAGTATATCTGCTGACTGGATACATCTAGCATGACTAATAACCTTATCAACAATAGATACAGTATATCTGCTGACTGGATACATCTAGCATGACTAATAACCTTATCAACAATAGATACAGTATATCTGCTGACTGGATACATCTAGCATGACTAATAACCTTATCAACAATAGATACAGTATATCTGCTGACTGGATACATCTAGCATGACTAATAACCTTATCAACAATAGATACAGTATATCTGCTGACTGGATACATCTAGCATGACTAATAACCTTATCAACAATAGATACAGTATATCTGCTGACTGGATACATCTAGCATGACTAATAACCTTATCAACAATAGATACAGTATATCTGCTGACTGGATACATCTAGCATGACTAATAACCTTATCAACAATAGATACAGTATATCTGCTGACTGGATACATCTAGCATGACTAATAACCTTATCAACAATAGATACAGTATATCTGCTGACTGGATACATCTAGCATGACTAATAACCTTATCAACAATAGATACAGTATATCTGCTGACTGGATACATCTAGCATGACTAATAACCTTATCAACAATAGATACAGTATATCTGCTGACTGGATACATCTAGCATGACTAATAACCTTATCAACAATAGATACAGTATATCTGCTGACTGGATACATCTAGCATGACTAATAACCTTATCAACAATAGATACAGTATATCTGCTGCTGACTGGATACATCTAGCATGACTAATAACCTTATCAACAATAGATACAGTATATCTGCTGACTGGATACATCTAGCATGACTAATAACCTTATCAACAATAGATACAGTATATCTGCTGACTGGATACATCTAGCATGACTAATAACCTTATCAACAATAGATACAGTATATCTGCTGCTGACTGGATACATCTAGCATGACTAATAACCTTATCAACAATAGATACAGTATATCTGCTGACTGGATACATCTAGCATGACTAATAACCTTATCAACAATAGATACAGTATATCTGTATATCTGCTGACTGGATACATCTAGCATGACTAATAACCTTATCAACAATAGATACAGTATATCTGCTGACTGGATACATCTAGCATGACTAATAACCTTATCAACAATAGATACAGTATATCTGCTGACTGGATACATCTAGCATGACTAATAACCTTATCAACAATAGATACAGTATATCTGCTGACTGGATACATCTAGCATGACTAATAACCTTATCAACAATAGATACAGTATATCTGCTGACTGGATACATCTAGCATGACTAATAACCTTATCAACAATAGATACAGTATATCTGCTGACTGGATACATCTAGCATGACTAATAACCTTATCAACAATAGATACAGTATATCTGCTGACTGGATACATCTAGCATGACTAATAACCTTATCAACAATAGATACAGTATATCTGCTGACTGGATACATCTAGCATGACTAATAACCTTATCAACAATAGATACAGTATATCTGCTGACTGGATACATCTAGCATGACTAATAACCTTATCAACAATAGATACAGTATATCTGCTGACTGGATACATCTAGCATGACTAATAACCTTATCAACAATAGATACAGTATATCTGCTGACTGGATACATCTAGCATGACTAATAACCTTATCAACAATAGATACAGTATATCTGCTGACTGGATACATCTAGCATGACTAATAACCTTATCAACAATAGATACAGTATATCTGCTGACTGGATACATCTAGCATGACTAATAACCTTATCAACAATAGATACAGTATATCTGCTGACTGGATACATCTAGCATGACTAATAACCTTATCAACAATAGATACAGTATATCTGCTGACTGGATACATCTAGCATGACTAATAACCTTATCAACAATAGATACAGTATATCTGCTGACTGGATACATCTAGCATGACTAATAACCTTATCAACAATAGATACAGTATATCTGCTGCTGACTAGATACATCTAGCATGACTAATAACCTTATCAACAATAGATACAGTATATCTGCTGACTGGATACATCTAGCATGACTAATAACCTTATCAACAATAGATACAGTATATCTGCTGACTGGATACATCTAGCATGACTAATAACCTTATCAACAATAGATACAGTATATCTGCTGACTGGATACATCTAGCATGACTAATAACCTTATCAACAATAGATACAGTATATCTGCTGACTGGATACATCTAGCATGACTAATAACCTTATCAACAATAGATACAGTATATCTGCTGACTGGATACATCTAGCATGACTAATAACCTTATCAACAATAGATACAGTATATCTGCTGATGACTGGATACATCTAGCATGACTAATAACCTTATCAACAATAGATACAGTATATCTGCTGACTGGATACATCTAGCATGACTAATAACCTTATCAACAATAGATACAGTATATCTGACTGACTGATACCTTATCAACAATAGATACAGTATATGACTATATAGCATGACTAATAACCTTATCAACAATAGATACAGTATATCTGCTGACTGGATACATCTAGCATGACTAATAACCTTATCAACAATAGATACAGTATATCTGCTGACTGGATACATCTAGCATGACTAATAACCTTATCAACAATAGATACAGTATATCTGCTGACTGGATACATCTAGCATGACTAATAACCTTATCAACAATAGATACAGTATATCTGCTGACTGGATACATCTAGCATGACTAATAACCTTATCAACAATAGATACAGTATATCTGCTGACTGGATACATCTAGCATGACTAATAACCTTATCAACAATAGATACAGTATATCTGCTGACTGGATACATCTAGCATGACTAATAACCTTATCAACAATAGATACAGTATATCTGCTGACTGGATACATCTAGCATGACTAATAACCTTATCAACAATAGATACAGTATATCTGCTGACTGGATACATCTAGCATGACTAATAACCTTATCAACAATAGATACAGTATATCTGCTGACTGGATACATCTAGCATGACTAATAACCTTATCAACAATAGATACAGTATATCTGCTGACTGGATACATCTAGCATGACTAATAACCTTATCAACAATAGATACAGTATATCTGCTGACTGGATACATCTAGCATGACTAATAACCTTATCAACAATAGATACAGTATATCTGCTGACTGGATACATCTAGCATGACTAATAACCTTATCAACAATAGATACAGTATATCTGCTGACTGGATACATCTAGCATGACTAATAACCTTATCAACAATAGATACAGTATATCTGCTGACTGGATACATCTAGCATGACTAATAACCTTATCAACAATAGATACAGTATATCTGCTGACTGGATACATCTAGCATGACTAATAACCTTATCAACAATAGATACAGTATATCTGCTGACTGGATACATCTAGCATGACTAATAACCTTATCAACAATAGATACAGTATATCTGCTGACTGGATACATCTAGCATGACTAATAACCTTATCAACAATAGATACAGTATATCTGCTGACTGGATACATCTAGCATGACTAATAACCTTATCAACAATAGATACAGTATATCTGCTGACTGGATCAACAATAGATCTAGCATGACTAATAACCTTATCAACAATAGATACAGTATATCTGCTGACTGGATACATCTAGCATGACTAATAACCTTATCAACAATAGATACAGTATATCTGCTGACTGGATACATCTAGCATGACTAATAACCTTATCAACAATAGATACAGTATATCTGCTGACTGGATACATCTAGCATGACTAATAACCTTATCAACAATAGATACAGTATATCTGCTGACTGGATACATCTAGCATGACTAATAACCTTATCAACAATAGATACAGTATATCTGCTGACTGGATACATCTAGCATGACTAATAACCTTATCAACAATAGATACAGTATATCTGCTGCTGACTGGATACATCTAGCATGACTAATAACCTTATCAACAATAGATACAGTATATCTGCTGACTGGATACATCTAGCATGACTAATAACCTTATCAACAATAGATACAGTATATCTGCTGACTGGATACATCTAGCATGACTAATAACCTTATCAACAATAGATACAGTATATCTGCTGACTGGATACATCTAGCATGACTAATAACCTTATCAACAATAGATACAGTATATCTGCTGACTGGATACATCTAGCATGACTAATAACCTTATCAACAATAGATACAGTATATCTGCTGACTGGATACATCTAGCATGACTAATAACCTTATCAACAATAGATACAGTATATCTGCTGACTGGATACATCTAGCATGACTAATAACCTTATCAACAATAGATACAGTATATCTGCTGACTGGATACATCTAGCATGACTAATAACCTTATCAACAATAGATACAGTATATCTGCTGACTGGATACATCTAGCATGACTAATAACCTTATCAACAATAGATACAGTATATCTGCTGACTGGATACATCTAGCATGACTAATAACCTTATCAACAATAGATACAGTATATCTGCTGACTGGATACATCTAGCATGACTAATAACCTTATCAACAATAGATACAGTATATCTGCTGACTGGATACATCTAGCATGACTAATAACCTTATCAACAATAGATACAGTATATCTGCTGACTGGATACATCTAGCATGACTAATAACCTTATCAACAATAGATACAGTATATCTGCTGACTGGATACATCTAGCATGACTAATAACCTTATCAACAATAGATACAGTATATCTGCTGACTGGATACATCTAGCATGACTAATAACCTTATCAACAATAGATACAGTATATCTCTGACTGACTGCATGATAACTTATCAACTACAGCATGACTAATGAACCTTATCAACAATAGATACAGTATATCTGCTGACTGGATACATCTAGCATGACTAATAACCTTATCAACAATAGATACAGTATATCTGCTGACTGGATACATCTAGCATGACTAATAACCTTATCAACAATAGATACAGTATATCTGCTGACTGGATACATCTAGCATGACTAATAACCTTATCAACAATAGATACAGTATATCTGCTGACTGGATACATCTAGCATGACTAATAACCTTATCAACAATAGATACAGTATATCTGCTGACTGGATACATCTAGCATGACTAATAACCTTATCAACAATAGATACAGTATATCTGCTGACTGGATACATCTAGCATGACTAATAACCTTATCAACAATAGATACAGTATATCTGCTGACTGGATACATCTAGCATGACTAATAACCTTATCAACAATAGATACAGTATATCTGCTGACTGGATACATCTAGCATGACTAATAACCTTATCAACAATAGATACAGTATATCTGCTGACTGGATACATCTAGCATGACTAATAACCTTATCAACAATAGATACAGTATATCTGCTGACTGGATACATCTAGCATGACTAATAACCTTATCAACAATAGATACAGTATATCTGCTGACTGGATACATCTAGCATGACTAATAACCTTATCAACAATAGATACAGTATATCTGCTGACTGGATACATCTAGCATGACTAATAACCTTATCAACAATAGATACAGTATATCTGCTGACTGGATACATCTAGATACATCTAGAGCAGTATATGACTAATAACCTTATCAACAATAGATACAGTATATCTGCTGACTGGATACATCTAGCATGACTAATAACCTTATCAACAATAGATACAGTATATCTGCTGACTGGATACATCTAGCATGACTAATAACCTTATCAACAATAGATACAGTATATCTGCTGACTGGATACATCTAGCATGACTAATAACCTTATCAACAATAGATACAGTATATCTGCTGACTGGATACATCTAGCATGACTAATAACCTTATCAACAATAGATACAGTATATCTGCTGACTGGATACATCTAGCATGACTAATAACCTTATCAACAATAGATACAGTATATCTGCTGACTGGATACATCTAGCATGACTAATAACCTTATCAACAATAGATACAGTATATCTGCTGCTGACTGGATACATCTAGCATGACTAATAACCTTATCAACAATAGATACAGTATATCTGCTGACTGGATACATCTAGCATGACTAATAACCTTATCAACAATAGATACAGTATATCTGCTGCTGACTGGATACATCTAGCATGACTAATAACCTTATCAACAATAGATACAGTATATCTGCTGACTGGATACATCTAGCATGACTAATAACCTTATCAACAATAGATACAGTATATCTGCTGACTGGATACATCTAGCATGACTAATAACCTTATCAACAATAGATACAGTATATCTGCTGACTGGATACATCTAGCATGACTAATAACCTTATCAACAATAGATACAGTATATCTGCTGACTGGATACATCTAGCATGACTAATAACCTTATCAACAATAGATACAGTATATCTGCTGACTGGATACATCTAGCATGACTAATAACCTTATCAACAATAGATACAGTATATCTGCTGACTGGATACATCTAGCATGACTAATAACCTTATCAACAATAGATACAGTATATCTGCTGACTGGATACATCTAGCATGACTAATAACCTTATCAACAATAGATACAGTATATCTGCTGACTGGATACATCTAGCATGACTAATAACCTTATCAACAATAGATACAGTATATCTGCTGACTGGATACATCTAGCATGACTAATAACCTTATCAACAATAGATACAGTATATCTGCTGACTGGATACATCTAGCATGACTAATAACCTTATCAACAATAGATACAGTATATCTGCTGACTGGATACATCTAGCATGACTAATAACCTTATCAACAATAGATACAGTATATCTTCTGCTGACTGGATACATCTAGCATGACTAATAACCTTATCAACAATAGATACAGTATATCTGCTGACTGGATACATCTAGCATGACTAATAACCTTATCAACAATAGATACAGTATATCTGCTGACTGGATACATCTAGCATGACTAATAACCTTATCAACAATAGATACAGTATATCTGCTGCTGACTGGATACATCTAGCATGACTAATAACCTTATCAACAATAGATACAGTATATCTGCTGACTGGATACATCTAGCATGACTAATAACCTTATCAACAATAGATACAGTATATCTGCTGACTGGATACATCTAGCATGACTAATAACCTTATCAACAATAGATACAATAGATACATGACTAATAACCTTATATATCAGTATATCTGCTGACTGGATACATCTAGCATGACTAATAACCTTATCAACAATAGATACAGTATATCTGCTGACTGGATACATCTAGCATGACTAATAACCTTATCAACAATAGATACAGTATATCTGCTGACTGGATACATCTAGCATGACTAATAACCTTATCAACAATAGATACAGTATATCTGCTGACTGGATACATCTAGCATGACTAATAACCTTATCAACAATAGATACAGTATATCTGCTGACTGGATACATCTAGCATGACTAATAACCTTATCAACAATAGATACAGTATATCTGCTGACTGGATACATCTAGCATGACTAATAACCTTATCAACAATAGATACAGTATATCTGCTGACTGGATACATCTAGCATGACTAATAACCTTATCAACAATAGATACAGTATATCTGCTGACTGGATACATCTAGCATGACTAATAACCTTATCAACAATAGATACAGTATATCTGCTGACTGGATACATCTAGCATGACTAATAACCTTATCAACAATAGATACAGTATATCTGCTGACTGGATACATCTAGCATGACTAATAACCTTATCAACAATAGATACAGTATATCTGCTGACTGGATACATCTAGCATGACTAATAACCTTATCAACAATAGATACAGTATATCTGCTGACTGGATACATCTAGCATGACTAATAACCTTATCAACAATAGATACAGTATATCTGCTGACTGGATACATCTAGCATGACTAATAACCTTATCAACAATAGATACAGTATATCTGCTGACTGGATACATCTAGCATGACTAATAACCTTATCAACAATAGATACAGTATATCTGCTGACTGGATACATCTAGCATGACTAATAACCTTATCAACAATAGATACAGTATATCTGCTGACTGGATACATCTAGCATGACTAATAACCTTATCAACAATAGATACAGTATATCTGCTGACTGGATACATCTAGCATGACTAATAACCTTATCAACAATAGATACAGTATATCTGCTGACTGGATACATCTAGCATGACTAATAACCTTATCAACAATAGATACAGTATATCTGCTGACTTATCAACAATAGATACAGTATATCTAGACATGACTAATAACCTTATCAACAATAGATACAGTATATCTGCTGACTGGATACATCTAGCATGACTAATAACCTTATCAACAATAGATACAGTATATCTGCTGACTGGATACATCTAGCATGACTAATAACCTTATCAACAATAGATACAGTATATCTGCTGACTGGATACATCTAGCATGACTAATAACCTTATCAACAATAGATACAGTATATCTGCTGACTGGATACATCTAGCATGACTAATAACCTTATCAACAATAGATACAGTATATCTGCTGACTGGATACATCAACATGACTAATAACTAATAACCTTATCAACAATAGATACAGTATATCTGCTGACTGGATACATCTAGCATGACTAATAACCTTATCAACAATAGATACAGTATATCTGCTGACTGGATACATCTAGCATGACTAATAACCTTATCAACAATAGATACAGTATATCTGCTGACTGGATACATCTAGCATGACTAATAACCTTATCAACAATAGATACAGTATATCTGCTGACTGGATACATCTAGCATGACTAATAACCTTATCAACAATAGATACAGTATATCTGCTGACTGGATACATCTAGCATGACTAATAACCTTATCAACAATAGATACAGTATATCTGCTGACTGGATACATCTAGCATGACTAATAACCTTATCAACAATAGATACAGTATATCTGCTGACTGGATACATCTAGCATGACTAATAACCTTATCAACAATAGATACAGTATATCTGCTGACTGGATACATCTAGCATGACTAATAACCTTATCAACAATAGATACAGTATATCTGCTGACTGGATACATCTAGCATGACTAATAACCTTATCAACAATAGATACAGTATATCTGCTGACTGGATACATCTAGCATGACTAATAACCTTATCAACAATAGATACAGTATATCTGCTGACTGGATACATCTAGCATGACTAATAACCTTATCAACAATAGATACAGTATATCTGCTGACTGGATACATCTAGCATGACTAATAACCTTATCAACAATAGATACAGTATATCTGCTGACTGGATACATCTAGCATGACTAATAACCTTATCAACAATAGATACAGTATATCTGCTGACTGGATACATCTAGCATGACTAATAACCTTATCAACAATAGATACAGTATATCTGCTGACTGGATACATCTAGCATGACTAATAACCTTATCAACAATAGATACAGTATATCTGCTGACTGGATACATCTAGCATGACTAATAACCTTATCAACAATAGATACAGTATATCTGCTGACTGGATACATCTAGCATGACTAATAACCTTATCAACAATAGATACAGTATATCTGCTGACTGGATACATCTAGCATGACTAATAACCTTATCAACAATAGATACAGTATATCTGCTGACTGGATACATCTAGCATGACTAATAACCTTATCAACAATAGATACAGTATATCTGCTGACTGGATACATCTAGCATGACTAATAACCTTATCAACAATAGATACAGTATATCTGCTGACTGGATACATCTAGCATGACTAATAACCTTATCAACAATAGATACAGTATATCTGCTGACTGGATACATCTAGCATGACTAATAACCTTATCAACAATAGATACAGTATATCTGCTGACTGGATACATCTAGCATGACTAATAACCTTATCAACAATAGATACAGTATATCTGCTGACTGGATACATCTAGCATGACTAATAACCTTATCAACAATAGATACAGTATATCTGCTGACTGGATACATCTAGCATGACTAATAACCTTATCAACAATAGATACAGTATATCTGCTGACTGGATACATCTAGCATGACTAATAACCTTATCAACAATAGATACAGTATATCTGCTGACTGGATACATCTAGCATGACTAATAACCTTATCAACAATAGATACAGTATATCTGCTGACTGGATACATCTAGCATGACTAATAACCTTATCAACAATAGATACAGTATATCTGCTGACTGATACATCTAGCATGACTAATAACCTTATCAACAATAGATACAGTATATCTGCTGACTGGATACATCTAGCATGACTAATAACCTTATCAACAATAGATACAGTATATCTGCTGACTGGATACATCTAGCATGACTAATAACCTTATCAACAATAGATACAGTATATCTGCTGACTGGATACATCTAGCATGACTAATAACCTTATCAACAATAGATACAGTATATCTGCTGACTGGATACATCTAGCATGACTAATAACCTTATCAACAATAGATACAGTATATCTGCTGACTGGATACATCTAGCATGACTAATAACCTTATCAACAATAGATACAGTATATCTGCTGACTGGATACATCTAGCATGACTAATAACCTTATCAACAATAGATACAGTATATCTGCTGACTGGATACATCTAGCATGACTAATAACCTTATCAACAATAGATACAGTATATCTGCTGACTGGATACATCTAGCATGACTAATAACCTTATCAACAATAGATACAGTATATCTGCTGACTGGATACATCTAGCATGACTAATAACCTTATCAACAATAGATACAGTATATCTGCTGACTGGATACATCTAGCATGACTAATAACCTTATCAACAATAGATACAGTATATCTGCTGACTGGATACATCTAGCATGACTAATAACCTTATCAACAATAGATACAGTATATCTGCTGACTGGATACATCTAGCATGACTAATAACCTTATCAACAATAGATACAGTATATCTGCTGACTGACTAGCATGACTAATAACCTTATACATCAGTATATAGCATGACTAATAACCTTATCAACAATAGATACAGTATATCTGCTGACTGGATACATCTAGCATGACTAATAACCTTATCAACAATAGATACAGTATATCTGCTGACTGGATACATCTAGCATGACTAATAACCTTATCAACAATATCAGTATAACAATATGATACAATAGATATATCTGCTGACTGGATACATCTAGCATGACTAATAACCTTATCAACAATAGATACAGTATATCTGCTGACTGGATACATCTAGCATGACTAATAACCTTATCAACAATAGATACAGTATATCTGCTGACTGGATACATCTAGCATGACTAATAACCTTATCAACAATAGATACAGTATATCTGCTGACTGGATACATCTAGCATGACTAATAACCTTATCAACAATAGATACAGTATATCTGCTGACTGGATACATCTAGCATGACTAATAACCTTATCAACAATAGATACAGTATATCTGCTGACTGGATACATCTAGCATGACTAATAACCTTATCAACAATAGATACAGTATATCTGCTGACTGGATACATCTAGCATGACTAATAACCTTATCAACAATAGATACAGTATATCTGCTGACTGGATACATCTAGCATGACTAATAACCTTATCAACAATAGATACAGTATATCTGCTGACTGGATACATCTAGCATGACTAATAACCTTATCAACAATAGATACAGTATATCTGCTGACTGGATACATCTAGCATGACTAATAACCTTATCAACAATAGATACAGTATATCTGCTGACTGGATACATCTAGCATGACTAATAACCTTATCAACAATAGATACAGTATATCTGCTGACTGGATACATCTAGCATGACTAATAACCTTATCAACAATAGATACAGTATATCTGCTGACTGGATACAGTATATCTAGCATGACTAATAACCTTATCAACAATAGATACAGTATATCTGCTGACTGGATACATCTAGCATGACTAATAACCTTATCAACAATAGATACAGTATATCTGCTGACTGGATACATCTAGCATGACTAATAACCTTATCAACAATAGATACAGTATATCTGCTGACTGGATACATCTAGCATGACTAATAACCTTATCAACAATAGATACAGTATATCTGCTGACTGGATACATCTAGCATGACTAATAACCTTATCAACAATAGATACAGTATATCTGCTGACTGGATACATCTAGCATGACTAATAACCTTATCAACAATAGATACAGTATATCTGCTGACTGGATACATCTAGCATGACTAATAACCTTATCAACAATAGATACAGTATATCTGCTGACTGGATACATCTAGCATGACTAATAACCTTATCAACAATAGATACAGTATATCTGCTGACTGGATACATCTAGCATGACTAATAACCTTATCAACAATAGATACAGTATATCTGCTGACTGGATACATCTAGCATGACTAATAACCTTATCAACAATAGATACAGTATATCTGCTGACTGGATACATCTAGCATGACTAATAACCTTATCAACAATAGATACAGTATATCTGCTGACTGGATACATCTAGCATGACTAATAACCTTATCAACAATAGATACAGTATATCTGCTGCTGACTGGATACTGACTGATACATCTAGCATGACTAATAACCTTATCAACAATAGATACAGTATATCTGCTGACTGGATACATCTAGCATGACTAATAACCTTATCAACAATAGATACAGTATATCTGCTGACTGGATACATCTAGCATGACTAATAACCTTATCAACAATAGATACAGTATATCTGCTGACTGGATACATCTAGCATGACTAATAACCTTATCAACAATAGATACAGTATATCTGCTGACTGGATACATCTAGCATGACTAATAACCTTATCAACAATAGATACAGTATATCTGCTGACTGGATACATCTAGCATGACTAATAACCTTATCAACAATAGATACAGTATATCTGCTGACTGGATACATCTAGCATGACTAATAACCTTATCAACAATAGATACAGACTATATCTGCATGACAATAGATACAGATACATCTAGCATGACTAATAACCTTATCAACAATAGATACAGTATATCTGCTGACTGGATACATCTAGCATGACTAATAACCTTATCAACAATAGATACAGTATATCTGCTGACTGGATACATCTAGCATGACTAATAACCTTATCAACAATAGATACAGTATATCTGCTGACTGGATACATCTAGCATGACTAATAACCTTATCAACAATAGATACAGTATATCTGCTGACTGGATACATCTAGCATGACTAATAACCTTATCAACAATAGATACAGTATATCTGCTGACTGGATACATCTAGCATGACTAATAACCTTATCAACAATAGATACAGTATATCTGCTGACTGGATACATCTAGCATGACTAATAACCTTATCAACAATAGATACAGTATATCTGCTGCTGACTGGATACATCTAGCATGACTAATAACCTTATCAACAATAGATACAGTATATCTGCTGACTGGATACATCTAGCATGACTAATAACCTTATCAACAATAGATACAGTATATCTGCTGACTGGATACATCTAGCATGACTAATAACCTTATCAACAATAGATACAGTATATCTGCTGACTGGATACATCTAGCATGACTAATAACCTTATCAACAATAGATACAGTATATCTGCTGACTGGATACATCTAGCATGACTAATAACCTTATCAACAATAGATACAGTATATCTGCTGACTGGATACATCTAGCATGACTAATAACCTTATCAACAATAGATACAGTATATCTGCTGACTGGATACATCTAGCATGACTAATAACCTTATCAACAATAGATACAGTATATCTGCTGCTGACTGGATACATCTAGCATGACTAATAACCTTATCAACAATAGATACAGTATATCTGCTGACTGGATACATCTAGCATGACTAATAACCTTATCAACAATAGATACAGTATATCTGCTGACTGGATACATCTAGCATGACTAATAACCTTATCAACAATAGATACAGTATATCTGCTGACTGGATACATCTAGCATGACTAATAACCTTATCAACAATAGATACAGTATATCTGCTGACTGGATACATCTAGCATGACTAATAACCTTATCAACAATAGATACAGTATATCTGCTGACTGGATACATCTAGCATGACTAATAACCTTATCAACAATAGATACAGTATATCTGCTGACTGGATACATCTAGCATGACTAATAACCTTATCAACAATAGATACAGTATATCTGCTGACTGGATACATCTAGCATGACTAATAACCTTATCAACAATAGATACAGTATATCTGCTGACTGGATACATCTAGCATGACTAATAACCTTATCAACAATAGATACAGTATATCTGCTGCTGACTGGATACATCTAGCATGACTAATAACCTTATCAACAATAGATACAGTATATCTGCTGACTGGATACATCTAGCATGACTAATAACCTTATCAACAATAGATACAGTATATCTGCTGACTGGATACATCTAGCATGACTAATAACCTTATCAACAATAGATACAGTATATCTGCATGACTGGATACATCTAGCATGACTAATAACCTTATCAACAATAGATACAGTATATCTGCTGACTGGATACATCTAGCATGACTAATAACCTTATCAACAATAGATACAGTATATCTGCTGCTGACTGGATACATCTAGCATGACTAATAACCTTATCAACAATAGATACAGTATATCTGCTGACTGGATACATCTAGCATGACTAATAACCTTATCAACAATAGATACAGTATATCTGCTGACTGGATACATCTAGCATGACTAATAACCTTATCAACAATAGATACAGTATATCTGCTGACTGGATACATCTAGCATGACTAATAACCTTATCAACAATAGATACAGTATATCTGCTGACTGGATACATCTAGCATGACTAATAACCTTATCAACAATAGATACAGTATATCTGCTGACTGGATACATCTAGCATGACTAATAACCTTATCAACAATAGATACAGTATATCTGCTGACTGGATACATCTAGCATGACTAATAACCTTATCAACAATAGATACAGTATATCTGCTGACTGGATACATCTAGCATGACTAATAACCTTATCAACAATAGATACAGTATATCTCTGCTGACTGGATACATCTAGCATGACTGGATACATCTAATGACTAATAACCTTATCAACAATAGATACAGTATATCTGCTGACTGGATACATCTAGCATGACTAATAACCTTATCAACAATAGATACAGTATATCTGCTGACTGGATACATCTAGCATGACTAATAACCTTATCAACAATAGATACACCTTATCAACAATATCTGCTGCTGACTGGATACATCTAGCATGACTAATAACCTTATCAACAATAGATACAGTATATCTGCTGACTGGATACATCTAGCATGACTAATAACCTTATCAACAATAGATACAGTATATCTGCTGACTGGATACATCTAGCATGACTAATAACCTTATCAACAATAGATACAGTATATCTGCTGACTGGATACATCTAGCATGACTAATAACCTTATCAACAATAGATACAGTATATCTGCTGACTGGATACATCTAGCATGACTAATAACCTTATCAACAATAGATACAGTATATCTGCTGACTGGATACATCTAGCATGACTAATAACCTTATCAACAATAGATACAGTATATCTGCTGACTGGATACATCTAGCATGACTAATAACCTTATCAACAATAGATACAGTATATCTGCTGACTGATACATCTAGCATGACTAATAACCTTATCAACAATAGGTATATCTGCTGACTGGATACATCTAGCATGATAAACCTTATCAACAATAGATACAGTATATCTGCTGTGACTGATACATCTAGCATGACTAATAAATCAACATCAGTATATCTTGACTGAATCCCTTCCATCTTCATACCAGATCTCCATGACTAATTATCAACAATAGATACAGTATATCTCTGCTGACTGGATACATCTAGCATGACTAATAACCTTTCAACAATAGATACATATATCTGCTCTGACTGGATACATCTAGCATGACTAATAACCTTATCAACAATAGATACAGTATATCTGCTGACTGGATACATCTAGCATGACTAATAACCTTATCAACAATAGATACAGTATATCTGCTGACTGGATACATCTAGCATGACTAATCCTTATCAACAATAGATACAGTATATCTGCTGACTGGATACATCTAGCATGACTAATAACCTTATCAACAATAGATACAGTATATCTGCTGACTGGATACATCTAGCATGACTAATAACCTTATCAACAATAGATACAGTATATCTGCTGACTGGATACATCTAGCATGACTAATAACCTTATCAACAATAGATACAGTATATCTGCTGACTGGATACATCTAGCATGACTAATAACCTTATCAACAATAGATACAGTATATCTGCTGCTGACTGGATACCTCCCCTTGAGAAAGTATGTTGCCTGAATCCATCTATCTATCAACAATGATACAGTATATCCTCTCCCTCCTCCTCTGGATACACTCCTCCTAGACAGTATATCTGCCTGGATACATCCATCTCCTCTCCTACTCCTCTCCCATCTTCAACCCTCTCATCTCTCTTATCCTCAGTAAATCCTCTCTCCTCTCCCCTCTCCCTGAACCCTATCCTCTCCCTCTCCCTCTCCCTCTCTCTCCTCTCCCTCTCTCTCCTCTCCTCTCCCTCTCTCCTCTCCCTCTCTCTCCTCTCCTCTCTCTCTCCTCTCCCCCTCTCCCTCTCCTCTCCCCTCTCTCCTCCTCCTCTCCCCCTCTCCTCTCCCTCTCCTCTCCCTCTCCCCTCCTCCCTCCTCCTCTCCTCTCCTCTCCCTCTCCCCCTCTCCCTCTCCCCCTCCTCCCCTCTCCCCTCCTCTCCCCTCTCCTCTCCTCTCCCCCTCTCCTCTCCCCCTCCTCCCCTCTCCCTCTCCTCTCCCTCTCCCCCTCCTCTCCTCTCCCTCTCCCTCCCCTCTCCCTCTCCCCTCCTCCCCTCTCCCTCTCCCCTCCTCTCCCCCTCTCCCCTCTCCCTCTCCTCTCCCCTCCTCCCCCTCTCCTCTCCTCTCCTCTCCCCTCCTCCCCTCTCCCTCTCCTCTCCCTCTCCTCTCCTCTCTCCCCCTCCTCCCCCCTCTCCTCTCCCCTCCCCTCCCCCTCTCCTCCCCCCTCCCCCTCCCCCTCTCCCCTCTCCTCCCCTCTCTCTCCCTCCCTCCCTCTCTCCCTCCCTCCTCTCCTCCCTCCCCCCCCCCCCCTCTCCTGTTCATAAGTATTGTGTGCCAGTCTGGCTGACTGTCAGTTGCAGCTGAGATTATACAAAAGCCATTTTCTGTGTGAGTGAGAAATGGCGTCTTTCCTGAGGAGAGAATCACAGAACAGAACAAGCCCGCATCCCAAATGGCACCCTATTCCATTCACAGTGCTTGAGCCATGATAAAAAAGTAGTGCACTATATAGGGCATAGGGTGCCAGAGTCCTACTGACTCTGGTCTAAAGTAGTGCACTATACAGGGCATAGGGTGCCAGAGTCCTACTGACTCTGGTCTAAAGTAGTGCACTATATAGGGCATAGGGTGCCAGAGTCCTACTGACTCTGGTCTAAAGTAGTGCACTATATAGGGCATAGGGTGCCAGAGTCCTACTGACTCTGTTCTAAAGTAGTGCACTATATAGGGCATAGGGTGCCAGAGTCCTACTGACTCTGGTCTAAAGTAGTGCACTATATAGGGCATAGGGTGCCAGAGTCCTACTGACTCTGGTCTAAAGTAGTGCACTATATAGGGCGTAGGGTGCCATTTGGGAGGAAAACCCCAGCCAGAGCTGCAACACTCCCATTAACCTACAACAGTACTCTGCTGCTAATAGAGCTACTTAAAGTGACATAGAGCCACTGTACTGACATTCTACAAGGCCTGGCCAGTGAACTAGTACCAATGTCACATTGGACCGCGGCTCGGGTGACAGGACGATACTGTACCGATTACTTTTTACCCTGCCAAAGCTGGAAATGGACAGTCTTTTGCATGAAGTAATATTAAAGTAGAGAGGGGGCCCTGCAAGGTCATCCAGACAGTGTATACATCTAATGGGCTGGGAAGATGGCCATGAATCCATTACATCTAATGGACTGGGGAGATGGCCATGAATCCATTATATCTAATGGTCTGGGGAGATGGCCATGAATCCATTATATCTAATGGTCTGGGGAGATGGCCATGAATCCATTATATCTAATGGACTGGGGAGATGGCCATGAATCCATTATATCTAATGAGCTGGGGAGATGGCCATGAATCCATTACATCTAATGGTCTGAGGAGATGGCCATGAATCCATTATATCTAATGGTCTGGGGAGATGGCCATGAATCCATTATATCTAATGGTCTGGGGAGATGGCCATGAATCCATTATATCTAATGGTCTGGGGAGATGGCCATGAATCCATTATATCTAATGGACTGGGGAGATGGCCATGAATCCATTACATCTAATGGTCTGGGGAGATGGCCATGAAGCCATTACATCTAATGGTCTGGGGAGATGGCCATGAATCCATTACATCTAATGGTCTGGGGAGATGGCCATGAATCCATTACATCTAATGGTCTGGGGAGATGGCCATGAATCCATTATATCTAATGGTCTGGGGAGATGGCTATGAAGCCATTACATCTAATGGACTGGGGAGATGGCCATGAAGCCATTATATCTAATGGGCTGGGGAGATGGCCATGAATCCATTATATCTAATGGGCTGGGGAGATGGCCATGAAGCCATTATATCTAATGGTCTGGGGAGATGGCCATGAATCCATTATATCTAATGGGCTGGGGAGATGGCCATGAATCCATTACATCTAATGGGCTGGGGAGATGGCCATGAATCCATTATATCTAATGGTCTGGGGAGACGGCCATGAATCCATTACATCTAATGGTCTGGGGAGATGGCTATGAATCCATTACATCTAATGGTCTGGGGAGATGGCCATGAAGCCATTATATCTAATGGGCTGGGGAGATGGCCATGAATCCATTATATCTAATGGGCTGGGGAGATGGCCATGAATCCATTATATCCAATGGGGTGGGAGATGGCTATGAAGCCATTAAATCCAGCAGGATCCAGGGGTCTGTACGGGGGAGAGGTTAGCAACAGATCCACAGCCTCCGCCATTCTAACAGGGCAGCAGGTCAGTCAGAGTATTCCACACCTCAGCAGTGAATCTAAAGATACAGGTTGTTGAAAACCGACGAGTTAACGCTGCAATGACATGGTTCTAATACAAGTCTATTAGAAGGGCAGGTCTGGGACAGATTGTGGCTGGAGGAAAGTCCATCTGCATAGGAGCATCTACTCTGGCAGCCCAGTTATTGGCAAAGTATCTGATCTGGTTGGTCAAAAGACCAATTAGTGGCGAAAGGATCAGAATTGTGCTACCTGTGTAAACCAGCCTCACTCAAATGTGTGTAATGTGTATGTGTTATGTTTATCCTTCTACTGTGAGCCAAAGTGCCAAATACACATTTCCATTCCTGTGTAAACAATGGACAAGTCTATCAGCTAGCATGCTAGTATACACCCATATAGTCCCAGTCATTGCGCTAACGCTAGTTAGCATTGACTCCCTCTTAACTTCCTTCATGCAGAGACACAGAGACGTAAAAATGGTATCCACAAGTTCACCTGACTCTGGGGAATTAGATAAAGGGCCTCATTGCCCGAAATCCCCACGTATCCCTTTGACATGTAAATGTCTATAACCTCTCTGGGGTAGGGGGCAGTGTTTTGACATCCGGATGAAAAGCCCAAAGTAAACTGCCTGTTACTCAGGCCCAGAAGCTAGGATATGAATATAATTGGTAGATCGGGATGGAAAACACTCTACAGTTTCTAAATCTGTTAAGATATTGTCTGTAAGTATAACAGAACTAATTTGGCAGGCAAAACCCCGAGGACAAACCATCCAGGGGATTTTTTGTTGTTGAGGTAATAGGATATTCCAATGGTTTTCTTTGGGACTCCCTTTTTTATTAGGAACCTGGTTGCAGTTCCTATGACTTCCACTAGATGTCAACAGTCTTTAGAAATTGTTCAATGTTTTTCTTTTGAGAAATGAAGAAGTGGTGCTATTCATTGTTCAAGTGTCACTGTTTTGATGCGCGTGAACAGGAGTACGCTTCACGTTGTTTTTATCCGGTATTAGAAACAGTTTATTCCGTCTTAAATTTGATTGATTAGTAACGTTTTAGGATACATAAATTTGGATTAGGAACGTTGTTTGAAATGTTTGGACCAAGTTTACAGGTAACTTATTAGATACTTTGTAGGCATGTTGGGTGAGTTGGAACCGGTGTATTTATGTATCAAACGAACCAAATAAATGGACATTTTGGGAATATAATGAAGGACTTTATCAAACAACAGGACCATTTGTGATGTTTCTGGGACATTTTGGAGTGCCAACAGAAGAAGATCTTCAAAGGTAAGGCATTAATTATATCGCTATTTCTGACTTTTGTGGTGCACCTGCCTGGTTGAAATACGATTGTCATGTGTTTGTATCCTGGGCGTTGTCCTCAGATAAACGCATGGTTTGCTTTCGCCGTAAAGCCTTTTTAAAATCTGACACAGCGGCTGAATTAACAAGAAGTTAAGCTTTATTTTGATGTATAACACATATATTTTGAAGAATGTTAAATATTTGAATTGAGTATTTTTGACGCTAGCGTCCCACCTACCCTAGAGAGGATAACAACATTCACTCGCCAGGCACCTGTTACAGGAGGAGAGAGACATGTTGTTGTTTATCTCTATTTATGTCTTACAGGGCCATCGTGTTTATCTGTCACTGTCTCTGGTCACAGGCAGCAGCATCCTGCCAAAGGTCTGACCTGGTTGCCACGACAACACGCGCCAAACCAATAAACCATGGAAACCAGGAAGAGTTCAAGCCAATCTACAGCCGCCCCCGTGTGATTGGCAGATTTACAAGGCCATATCATTGGCCAGCTAAATCAAGCTCTCTGGAATGGGAGAGATTTTTACTAGCCCGTTCTTTCCGCCTGGTTTGGGCTCTCAAATGAAAATGATTTACAATACTGTTGATAGATTGATTGGTCAGCAGTAAAAAGGCTCTGATCAAGCACTATTGGTTCTCTCTCTGTGTTTAATCTCGGTCTGAAAGCAGCACCATGCAGAGCAGCAGAAGTTATCTTTGTCTGAAAGCAGCATTAAATAGGGCAGCAGAAGTTATCTTTGTCTGAAAGCAGCATTAAATAGGGCAGCAGAAGTTATCTTTGTCTAAAAGCAGCATTATATAGAGCAGCAGAAGTTATCTTTGTCTAAAAGCAGCATTATATAGAGCAGCAGAAGTTATCTTTGTCTAAAAGCAGCATTATATAGGGCAGCAGAAGTTATCTTTGTCTAAAAGCAGCATTATATAGGGTAGCAGAAGTTATCTTTGTCTGAAAGCAGCATTACATAGGGTAGCAGAAGTTATCTTTGTCTGAAAGCAGCATTATATAGGGTAGCAGAAGTTATCTTTGTCTGAAAGCAGCATTATACAGGGCAACAGAAGTTATCTTTGTCTGAAAGCAGCACCATGCAGAGCAGCAGAAGTTATCTTTGTCTGAAAGCAGCATTATATAGGGTAGCAGAAGTTATCTTTGTCTGAAAGCAGCACCATGCAGAGCAGCAGAAGTTATCTTTGTCTGAAAGCAGCATTATATAGGGTAGCAGAAGTTATCTTTGTCTAAAAGCAGCATTATATAGGGCAGCAGGAGTTATCTTTGTCTGAAAGCAGCATTATACAGGGCAACAGAAGTTATCTTTGTCTGAAAGCAGCACCATGCAGAGCAGCAGAAGTTATCTTTGTCTGAAAGCAGCATTATATAGGGTAGCAGAAGTTATCTTTGTCTGAAAGCAGCACCATGCAGAGCAGCAGAAGTTATCTTTGTCTGAAAGCAGCATTATATAGGGTAGCAGAAGTTATCTTTGTCTGAAAGCAGCATTATATAGGGTAGCAGAAGTTATCTTTGTCTAAAAGCAGCATTATATAGGGCAGCAGAAGTTATCTTTGTCTAAAAGCAGCATTATATAGGGCAGCAGAAGTTATCTTTGTCTGAAAGCAGCATTATATAGAGCAGCAGAAGTTATCTTTGTCTGAACGAAGCATTAAATAGGGCAGCAGAAGTTATCTCCACCTCCATGTCATTATACACTAGCCTGACTCACCAGACATTATACACTAGCCTGACTCACCAGACATTATACACTAGCCTGACTCACCAGACATTATACACTAGCCTGACTCACCAGACATTATAGCCTGACTCACCAGACATTATAGCCTGACTCACCAGACATTATACACTAGCCTGACTCACCAGACATTATACACTAGCCTGACTGACCAGACATTATACACTAGCCTGACTCACCAGACATTATACACTAGCCTGACTGACCAGACATTATACACTAGCCTGACTCACCAGACATTAAACACTAGCCTGACTGACCAGACATTATAGCCTGACTCACCAGACATTATAGCCTGACTCACCAGACATTATACACTAGCCTGACTCACCAGACATTATACACTAGCCTGACTCACCAGACATTATACACTAGCCTGACTCACCAGACATTATACACTAGCCTGACTCACCAGACATTATACACTAGCCTGACTCACCAGACATTATACACTAGCCTGACACACCAGATATTATACACTAGCCTGACTCACCAGACATTATACACTAGCCTGACTCACCAGACATTATACACTAGCCTGACTCACCAGACAATATACACTAGCCTGACTCACCAGACATTATACACTAGCCTGACTCACCAGACATTATAGTCTGACTCACCAGACATTATAGCCTGACTCACCAGACATTATACACTAGCCTGACACACCAGATATTATACACTAGCCTGACTCACCAGACATTATACACTAGCCTGACTCACCAGATATTATACACTAGCCTGACTCACCAGACATTATACACTAGCCTGACTCACCAGACATTATACACTAGCCTGACTGACCAGACATTATACACTAGCCTGACTCACCAGACATTATACACTAGCCTGACTCACCAGACATTATACACTAGCCTGACTCACCAGACATTATACACTAGCCTGACTCACCAGACATTATACACTAGCCTGACTCACCAGACATTATACACTAGCCTGACTCACCAGACATTATACACTAGCCTGACTCACCAGACATTATACACTAGCCTGACTCACCAGACATTATACACTAGCCTGACACACCAGATATTATACACTAGCCTGACTCACCAGACATTATACACTAGCCTGACTCACCAGACATTATACACTAGCCTGACTCACCAGACAATATACACTAGCCTGACTCACCAGACATTATACACTAGCCTGACTCACCAGACATTATAGTCTGACTCACCAGACATTATAGCCTGACTCACCAGACATTATACACTAGCCTGACACACCAGATATTATACACTAGCCTGACTCACCAGACATTATACACTAGCCTGACTCACCAGATATTATACACTAGCCTGACTCACCAGACATTATACACTAGCCTGACTCACCAGACATTATACACTAGCCTGACTGACCAGACATTATACACTAGCCTGACTCACCAGACATTATACACTAGCCTGACTCACCAGACATTATAGAATTACTCACCAGACATTATAGCCTGACTCACCAGACATTATACACTAGCCTGACTCACCAGACATTATACACTAGCCTGACTCACCAGACATTATACACTAGCCTGACTCACCAGACATTATACACTAGCCTGACTCACCAGACAGTATACACTAGCCTGACTCACCAGACATTATAGCCTGACTCACCAGACATTATACACTAGCCTGACTCACCAGACATTATACACTAGCCTGACTCACCAGACATTATACACTAGCCTGACTCACCAGACATTATACACTAGCCTGACTCACCAGACATTATACACTAGCCTGACTCACCAGACATTATACACTAGCCTGACTCACCAGACATTATAGTCTGACTCACCAGACATTATAGTCTGACTCACCAGACATTATAGCCTGACTCACCAGACATTATACACTAGCCTGACTCACCAGACATTATACACTAGCCTGACTCACCAGACATTATACACTAGCCTGACACACCAGACATTATACACTAGCCTGACACACCAGACATTATACACTAGCCTGACACACCAGACCACATCCATGACATCTTACCTTAGAAAGTCTGGAGCTTTAGAGATCATGTTCTCGAAGTCCGAGAAGGAGAGCTTGCTGTCCCCGTCGAGGTCAGCCTCCTCCATGGCCTTGCTACAGACCAGATTGACCTCTTCAGGGGTCAGCTCTCCTTTAGTCAGCCGGTTCAACGTCTTCTCCAGATCCTCCTTACACAGGAAGTTATCCACGTTAAAATCTGACACACAGGAAAGAGGAAGAGAGATTCAAAATGAGATGAAGAGATTAAAATGGGTGAAATGAAGAAATTCAAAACTTGTTTGAATGGCGCAGGACAGAACGGGTTGGATGGAGTTTGCTGATGGCCTATGTACCGCAAGAAATTCAAAAAGCCTAACTAAATAAGTTACTAAATAACTAAATAAGTAACTCAGTAAGCAAGATAAAACAGAGTAAGTATGAGTCAGAGTCCTAGTTGTCATCAGACAGACACACATACAGACACTCAGACAGACAGACCTAAAGAAAGACAGACAGACAGACAGACCTAAAGACAGACACACAGACACTCAGACAGACAGACAGATAAACATATTCTCATCAGTGACTCCATAGGAGACATACTAGTCTACTCAGTACTAACCAGTACTAACCAGTACTAACCATAGGAGACATACTAGTCTACTCAGTACTAACCATAGGAGACATACTAGTCTACACAGTACTAACCAGTACTAACCAGTACTAACCATAGGAGACATACTAGTCTACTCAGTACTAACCAGTACTAACCATAGGAGACATACTAGTCTACTCAGTACTAACCAGCACTAACCATAGGAGACATACTAGTCTACTCAGTACTAACCAGTACTAACCAGTACTAACCATAGGAGACATACTAGTCTACTCAGTACTAACCAGTACTAACCAGTACTAACCAGTACTAACCATAGGAGACATACTAGTCTACTCAGTACTAACCAGTACTAACCATAGGAGACATACTAGTCTACTCAGTACTAACCAGCACTAACCATAGAGACATACTAGTTTACTCAGTACTAACCAGCACTAACCATAGGAGACATACTAGTCTACTCAGTACTAACCAGTACTAACCATAGGATACATACTAGTCTACTCAGTACTAACCAGCACTAACCATAGGAGACATACTACTCCACTCAGTACTAACCAGTACTAACCAGTGCTAACCATAGAAGACATACTAGTCTACTCAGTACTAACCAGTACTAACCATAGGAGACATACTAGTCTACTCAGTACTAACCAGTACTAACCATAGGAGACATACTAGTCTACTCAGTACTAACCAGTACTAACCAGTACTAACCATAGGATACATACTAGTCTACTCAGTACTAACCAGTACTAACCAGTACTAACCAGTACTAACCATAGGAGACATACTAGTCTACTCAGTACTAACCAGTACTAACCATAGGAGACATACTAGTCTACTCAGTACTAACCAGTACTAACCAGTACTAACCATAGGATACATACTAGTCTACTCAGTACTAACCAGTACTAACCAGTACTAACCAGTACTAAGCATTGGAGACATACTAGTCTACACAGTACTAACCAGTACTAACCATAGGAAACATACTAGTCTACACAGTACTAACCAGTACTAACCAGTACTAACCATAGGAGACATACTAGTCTACACAGTACTAACCAGTACTAACCATAGGAGACATACTAGTATACTCAGTACTAACCAGTACTAAACAGTACTAACCATAGGAGACATACTAGTCTACTCAGTACTAACCAGTACTAACCATAGGAGACATACTAGTATACTCAGTACTAACCAGTACTAACCATAGGAGACATACTAGTCTACTCAGTACTAACCCGTACTAACCATAGGAGACATACTAGTCTACTCAGTACTAACCAGTACTAACCAGTACTAACCAGTACTAACCATAGGATACATACTAGTCTACACAGTACTAACCCGTACTAACCATAGGAGACATACTAGTCTACACAGTACTAACCAGTACTAACCCGTACTAACCATAGGAGACATACTAGTCTACTCAGTACTAACCAGTACTAACCCGTACTAACCATAGGAGACATACTAGTCTACTCAGTACTAACCAGTACTAACCAGTACTAACCATAGGATACATACTAGTCTACACAGTACTAACCATAGGAGACATACTAGTCTACACAGTACTAACCAGTACTAACCAGTACTAACCATAGGAGACATACTAGTCTACACAGTACTAACCAGTACTAACCATAGGAGACATACTACTCCACTCAGTACTAACCAGTGCTAACCATAGAAGACATACTAGTCTACTCAGTACTAACCAGTACTAACCATAGGAGACATACTAGTCTACTCAGTACTAACCAGTACTAACCATAGGAGACATACTAGTCTACTCAGTACTAACCAGTACTAACCAGTACTAACCATAGGATACATACTAGTCTACTCAGTACTAACCAGTACTAACCAGTACTAACCAGTACTAACCATAGGAGACATACTAGTCTACTCAGTACTAACCAGTACTAACCATAGGAGACATACTAGTCTACTCAGTACTAACCAGTACTAACCAGTACTAACCATAGGATACATACTAGTCTACTCAGTACTAACCAGTACTAACCAGTACTAACCAGTACTAACCATTGGAGACATACTAGTCTACACAGTACTAACCAGTACTAACCATAGGAGACATACTAGTCTACACAGTACTAACCAGTACTAACCAGTACTAACCATAGGAGACATACTAGTCTACACAGTACTAACCAGTACTAACCATAGGAGACATACTAGTATACTCAGTACTAACCAGTACTAAACAGTACTAACCATAGGAGACATACTAGTCTACTCAGTACTAACCAGTACTAACCATAGGAGACATACTAGTCTACACAGTACTAACCAGTACTAACCATAGGAGACATACTAGTATACTCAGTACTAACCAGTACTAACCATAGCAGACATACTAGTCTACTCAGTACTAACCCGTACTAACCATAGGAGACATACTAGTCTACTCAGTACTAACCAGTACTAACCAGTACTAACCAGTACTAACCATAGGATACATACTAGTCTACACAGTACTAACCAGTACTAACCATAGGAGACATACTAGTCTACTCAGTACTAACCAGTACTAACCAGTACTAACCAGTACTAACCATAGGATACATACTAGTCTACACAGTACTAACCCGTACTAACCATAGGAGACATACTAGTCTACTCAGTACTAACCAGTACTAACCAGTACTAACCATAGGAGACATACTAGTCTACACAGTCCTAACCAGTACTAACCAGTACTAACCATAGGAGACATACTAGTCTACACAGTACTAACCAGTACTAACCATAGGAGACATACTAGTATACACAGTACTAACCAGTACTAACCAGTACTAACCATAGGATACATACTAGTTTACACAGTACTAACCAGTACTAACCATAGGAGACATACTAGTCTACACAGTACTAACCAGTACTAACCAGTACTAACCATAGGAGACATACTAGTCTACACAGTACTAACCAGTACTAACCAGTACTAACCATAGGAGACATAGTAGTCTACTCAGAACTAACCAGTACTAACCAGTACTAACCAGTACTAACCATAGGAGATATACTAGTCTACACAGTACTAACCAGTACTAACCAGTACTAACCATAGGAGACATACTAGTCTACACAGTACTAACCAGTACTAACCATAGGAAACATAGTAGTCTACTCAGTACTAACCAGTACTAACCAGTACTAACCAGTACTAACCATAGGAGACATACTAGTCTACACAGTACTAACCAGTACTAACCATAGGATACACACTAGTCTACACAGTACTAACCAGTACTAACCATAGGAGACATACTAGTATACTCAGTACTAACCAGTACTAACCATAGGATACATACTAGTCTACACAGTACTAACCAGTACTAACCAGTACTAACCATAGGAGACATACTAGTCTACACAGTACTAACCAGTACTAACCATAGGAGACATACTAGTCTACACAGTACTAACCAGTACTAACCAGTACTAACCATAGGAGACATACTAGTCTACTCAGTACTAACCAGTACTAACCATAGGAGACATACTAGTATACACAGTACTAACCAGTACTAACCATAGGAGACATACTAGTCTACTCAGTACTAACCAGTACTAACCATAGGAGACATACTAGTCTACACAGTACTAACCAGTACTAACCATAGGAGACATACTAGTCTACACAGTACTAACCAGTACTAACCAGTACTAACCATAGGAGACATACTAGTCTACTCAGTACTAACCCGTACTAACCATAGGAGACATACTAGTCTACTCAGTACTAACCAGTACTAACCAGTACTAACCAGTACTAACCATAGGATACATACTAGTCTACACAGTACTAACCAGTACTAACCATAGGAGACATACTAGTCTACACAGTACTAACCAGTACTAACCCGTACTAACCATAGGAGACATACTAGTCTACTCAGTACTAACCAGTACTAACCAGTACTAACCATAGGATACATACTAGTCTACACAGTACTAACCAGTACTAACCATAGGAGACATACTAGTCTACACAGTACTAACCAGTACTAACCAGTACTAACCATAGGAGACATACTAGTCTACTCAGTACTAACCAGTACTAACCATAGGATACATACTAGTCTACTCAGTACTAACCAGTACTAACCAGTACTAACCAGTACTAACCATAGGAGACATACTAGTCTACTCAGTACTAACCAGTACTAACCATAGGAGACATACTAGTCTACTCAGTACTAACCAGTACTAACCAGTACTAACCATAGGATACATACTAGTCTACTCAGTACTAACCAGTACTAACCAGTACTAACCAGTACTAACCATTGGAGACATACTAGTCTACACAGTACTAACCAGTACTAACCATAGGAGACATACTAGTCTACACAGTACTAACCAGTACTAACCAGTACTAACCATAGGAGACATACTAGTCTACACAGTACTAACCAGTACTAACCATAGAAGACATACTAGTATACTCAGTACTAACCAGTACTAACCATAGCAGACATACTAGTCTACTCAGTACTAACCCGTACTAACCATAGGAGACATACTAGTCTACTCAGTACTAACCAGTACTAAACAGTACTAACCATAGGAGACATACTAGTCTACTCAGTACTAACCAGTACTAACCATAGGAGACATACTAGTCTACACAGTACTAACCAGTACTAACCATAGGAGACATACTAGTATACTCAGTACTAACCAGTACTAACCATAGCAGACATACTAGTCTACTCAGTACTAACCCGTACTAACCATAGGAGACATACTAGTCTACTCAGTACTAACCAGTACTAACCAGTACTAACCAGTACTAACCATAGGATACATACTAGTCTACACAGTACTAACCAGTACTAACCATAGGAGACATACTAGTCTACTCAGTACTAACCAGTACTAACCAGTACTAACCAGTACTAACCATAGGATACATACTAGTCTACACAGTACTAACCCGTACTAACCATAGGAGACATACTAGTCTACTCAGTACTAACCAGTACTAACCAGTACTAACCATAGGAGACATACTAGTCTACACAGTACTAACCAGTACTAACCAGTACTAACCATAGGAGACATACTAGTCTACACAGTACTAACCAGTACTAACCATAGGAGACATACTAGTATACACAGTACTAACCAGTACTAACCAGTACTAACCATAGGATACATACTAGTTTACACAGTACTAACCAGTACTAACCATAGGAGACATACTAGTCTACACAGTACTAACCAGTACTAACCAGTACTAACCATAGGAGACATACTAGTCTACACAGTACTAACCAGTACTAACCAGTACTAACCATAGGAGACATAGTAGTCTACTCAGTACTAACCAGTACTAACCAGTACTAACCAGTACTAACCATAGGAGATATACTAGTCTACACAGTACTAACCAGTACTAACCAGTACTAACCATAGGAGACATACTAGTCTACACAGTACTAACCAGTACTAACCATAGGAAACATAGTAGTCTACTCAGTACTAACCAGTACTAACCAGTACTAACCAGTACTAACCATAGGAGACATACTAGTCTACACAGTACTAACCAGTACTAACCATAGGATACACACTAGTCTACACAGTACTAACCAGTACTAACCATAGGAGACATACTAGTATACTCAGTACTAACCAGTACTAACCATAGGATACATACTAGTCTACACAGTACTAACCAGTACTAACCAGTACTAACCATAGGAGACATACTAGTCTACACAGTACTAACCAGTACTAACCATAGGAGACATACTAGTCTACACAGTACTAACCAGTACTAACCAGTACTAACCATAGGAGACATACTAGTCTACTCAGTACTAACCAGTACTAACCATAGGAGACATACTAGTATACACAGTACTAACCAGTACTAACCATAGGAGACATACTAGTCTACTCAGTACTAACCAGTACTAACCATAGGAGACATACTAGTCTACACAGTACTAACCAGTACTAACCATAGGAGACATACTAGTCTACACAGTACTAACCAGTACTAACCAGTACTAACCATAGGAGACATACTAGTCTACACAGTACTAACCAGTACTAACCATAGGAGACATACTAGTCTACTCAGTACTACTCAGTACTAACCAGTACTAACCATAGATTTTAAAAGCATATATGGTCTTCAGTTCTCGTGGGGCCGTTTCGCAGAGAGCAGAGAACATGTCTACAAAGTCATTGAAGCTCAAGTTGCCTTGTCCGTCCTCAGAGAAGACTTCCACCATGCGGTTTCTGAACGGGTTCTCCTGTAAGAAGGAGCAGAGGGACAGGAACAATCACTACTGTGTACAGGGCATTATGGGTATTGTAGTACATCATGAGTGAGTCAGTACTGTATACAGGGAATTATGGGTATTGTAGTACATCATGAGTGAGTCAGTACTGTATATAGGGCATTATGCGTGTTGTAGTACATCATGAGTGAGTCAGTACTGTGTACAGGGCATTATGGGTATTGTAGTCCATCATGAGTGAGTCAGTACTGTATACAGGGCATTATGGGTATTGTAGTACATCATGAGTGAGTCAGTACTGTATACAGGGAATTATGGGTATTGTAGTACATCATGAGTGAGTCAGTACTGTATACAGGGAATTATGGGTATTGTAGTACATCATGAGTGAGTCAGTACTGTATACAGGGAATTATGGGTATTGTAGTACATCATAAGAGAGTCAGTACTGTATACAGGGCATTATGGGTATTGTAGTACATCATGAGTGAGTCAGTACTGTATACAGGGAATTATGCGTGTTGTAGTACATCATGAGTGAGTCAGTACTGTATACAGGGCATTATGGGTATTGTAGCAGATCATGAGTGAGTCAGTACTGTATACAGGGCATTATGGGTATTGTAGTAGATCATGAGTGAGTCAGTACTGTATACAGGGAATTATGCGTGTTGTAGTACATCATGAGTGAGTCAGTACTGTATACAGGGCATTATAGGTATTGTAGTTTTTTTTAATTTTTAATTTTTACCTTTATTTAACTAGGCAGGTCAGTTAAGAACAAATTCTTATTTTCAATGACGGCCTAGGAACAGTGGGTTAACTGCCTGTTCAAGGGCAGAACGACAGATTTGTACCTTGTCAGCTCGGGGAATTGAACTTGCAACCTTCCGGTTACTAGTCCAACGCTCTAACCACTAGTCTACCCTGTTGTAGTACATCATGTGTGAGTCAGTACTGTATACAGGGCATTATGGGTATTGTAGTACATCATGTGTGAGTCAGTACTGTATACAGGGCATTATGGGTATTGTAGTACATCATGAGTGAGTCAGTACTGTATACAGGGCATTATGCATGTTGTAGTACATCATGAGTGAGTCAGTACCTTATACAGTGCATTATGGAAGAGGAATATAAGAGGAATATGGAGTCTCAACCATGACGGTGATGTAAATAGATGCAGAGTAAAGTCCTGCGTCCCCTTCCACTGTGTCTTATGTGGAACATAATAAACGGGTCTCTATCCACCGGATCTGTACCAAACTCACTAACAGTGGCAGTAATAAAGCCTCTCTTGAAAAAAACTATTGGCCGATATCGAATCTTCCATTCCTCTCAAAACTTTTAGAAAAAGCTGTTGCACAGCAACGCATTCCCGTCCTGAAGACAAACAATGTATACGAAACGCTTCAGTCTGGTTTTTAGACCCCATCATAGCACTGAGACTGCACTTGTGAAGGTGGTAAATTACCTTTTAATGGCGTCAGACCGAGACTCTGCATCTGTCCTCGTGCTCCTAGACCTTAGTGCTGCTTTTGATACCATCGATCACCACATACTTTTGGAGAGATTGGAAACCCAAATTAGTCTACACAGACTGTCCTGGTTTAGAGTTCTGGCCTGGTTTATATCTTATCTGTTGGAAAGATATCAGTTTGTCTCTGTGGATGGTTTGTCCTCTGACAAATCAACTGTACATTTCGGTGTTCCTCAAGGCTCCGTTTTAGGACCACTATTGTTTTCACTATATATTTTACCTCTTGGTGATGTCATTCGGAAACATAATGTTAACTTTCACTGCTATGCGGATGACACACAGCTGTACATTTTGATAAAACATGGTGAAGCCCCAAAATTGCCCTCCCTGGAAGCCTGTGTTTCAGACATAAGGAAGTGGTTGGCTGCAAATGTTCTATTTTTAAACTCTGACAAAACAGAGATGCTTGTTCTAGGTCCCAAGAAACAAAAAGATCTTCTGATGGATCTGACAATTAATCTTGATGGATGTACAGTCGTCTCAAATAAAACTGTGAAGGACCTCGGCGTTACTCTGGACCTTGATCTCTCTTTTGACGAACATATCAAGACTGTTTCAAGGACTGCTTTTTCCCATCTACGTAACATTGCAAAAATCAGAAACTTTCGGTCCAAAAATGATGCAGAAAAATTAATTCATGCTTTTGTCACTTCCAGGTTAGACTACTGCAATCCTCTACTTTCCGGCGACCCAGATAAAGCACTAAATAAACTTCAGTTAGTGCTAAATACGGCTGCTAGAATCTTGACTAGAACCCAAAAATTTGATCATATTACTCCAGTGCCTAGACTCCCTACACTGGCTTCCTGTCAAGGCAAGGGCTGATTTCAAGGTTTTACTGCTAACCTACAAAGCATTACATGGGCTTGCTCTTACCTATCTCTCTGATTTGGTCCTGCCGTACATACCTACACGTACGCTACGGTCACAAGACGCAGGCCTTCTAATTGTCCCTAGAATAGAAAGCAAACAGCTGGAGGCAGGGCTTTCTCCTATAGATCTACATTTTTATGGAATGGTCTGCCTATCCACGTGAGAGACGCAAACTCGGTCTCAACCTTTAAGTCATTATTGAAGACTCAGCTCTTCAGTGGGTCATATGATTGAGTGTAGTCTGGCCCAGGAGTGTGAAGGTGAATGGAAAGGCACTGGAGCAACGAACCGCCCTTGCTGTCTCTGCCTGGTCGGTTCCCCGCTCTCCACTGGGATACTCTGCCTCTAACCCTATTACAGGGGCTGAGTCACTGGCTTACTGGTGCTCTTCCATGCTGTCCCTAGGAGTGGTGCGTCACTTAAGTGGGTTGAGTCACTGACGTGATCTTCCTGTCCGGGTTGGAGCCCCCCCTTGGGTTGTGCCGTGGCGGAGATCTTTGTGGGCTATACTCGGCCTTGTCTCAGGATGGTAAGTTGGTGGTTGAAGATATCCCTCTAGTGGTGTGGGGGTTATGCTTTGGCAAAGCAGGTGGGTTTATATCCTGCCTGTTTGGCCCTGTTTGGGGGTATCGTCGGATGGGGCCACAGTGTCTCCTGACCCCTCCTATCTCAGCCTCCAGTATTTATGCTGCAGTAGTTTATGTGTCGGGGGGCTAGGGTCAGTTTGTTATATCTGGAGTATTTCTCCTGTCTTATCCGGAGTCCTGTGTGAATTTAAGTATGCTCTCTCTAATTCTCTCTCTCTTTCTCTCTTTCTTTCTCTCTCTTTCTTTCCTACTTTCTTTCTTTCTCTCTCTCGGAGGACCTGAGCCCTAGGACCATGCCTCAGGACTACCTAGCCTGATGACTCCTTGCTGTCCCCAGTCCACCTGGCTGTGCTGCTGCTCCAGTTTCAACTGTTCTGCCTACATTGAGTCTCAGCACCATTCTGTTACCGTGGAATTACATTGAGTCTCAGCACCATTCTGTTACCGTGGAATTACATTGAGTCTCAGCACCATTCTGTTACCACGGAATTACATTGAGTCTCAGCACCATTCTGTTACCGTGGAATTACATTGAGTCTCAGCACCATTCTGTTACCACGGAATTACATTGAGTCTCAGCACCATTCTGTTACCATGGAATTGCCCTCAATCATCTTAAAAGCCTTTTAAACCCCAAAAGCACCAACTGGCGTCATTTTCCAAGCCAAATTGGTAAATGACAAATCTCCCAAAATAAGCATATATTTTTTAACTGCTCACAGATTTATAGTCAAAATTGATGTTTCAAAATAGACATTTGTGTTTCTGATCAATTTCACCCATCGCCAAATGTTAACAACATTAGTCTGCTATTAATTCAAAGCGTTGTGTTTCTGTGATACTCAGAGGCTGAGACATTAGCGACATACCGGTACGACCTAAGATGGCCACCGATATGGGCACCGGGGACCAATCAGACCTTGATGTCTTACTTTGGAGCTAACTCAGTTCCAATTAAGTTTGATTTGGTGTAGAGACATTGACTAGAGACGTGTACTTACATTTGAATAACGTGTTCTTTTTGAGTTATAGGTGCTGCCACGCCCCAAGGGGACACATCTGGAGTGGTGTTGTTGGGTCTGTTGTAAGTGGAATGGACCGGTGTTGTTGGGTCTGTTGTAAGTGGAATGGGCTGGTGTTGTTGGGTCTGTTGTAAGTGGAATGGACCAGTGTTGTTGGGTCTGTTGTAAGTGGAATGGACTGGTGTTGTTGGGTCTGTTGTAAGTGGAATGGACTGGTATTGTTGGGTCTGTTGTAAGTGGAATGGACTGGTGTTGTTGGGTCTGTTGTAAGTGGAATTGACTGGTGTTGTTGGGTCTGTTGTAAGTGGAATGGACTGGTGTTGTTGGGTCTGTTGTAAGTGGAATTGACTGGTGTTGTTGGGTCTGTTGTAAGTGGAATGGACTGGTATTGTTGGGTCTGTTGTAAGTGGAATGGACTGGTATTGTTGGGTCTGTTGTAAGTGGAATGGACTGGTATTGTTGGGTCTGTTGTAAGTGGAATGGGCTGGTGTTGTTGGGTCTGTTGTAAGTGGAATGGGCTGGTGTTGTTGGGTCTGTTGTAAGTGGAATGGGCTGGTGTTGTTGGGTCTGTTGTAAGTGGAATGGACTGGTATTGTTGTTGGGTTTGTTGTAAGTGGAATTGACTGGTGTTGTTGGGTCTGTTGTAAGTGGAATGGGCTGGTGTTGTTGGGTCTGTTGTAAGTGGAATGGACCGGTGTTGTTGGGTCTGTTGTAAGTGGAATGGACCAGTGTTGTTGGGTCTGTTGTAAGTGGAATGGACTGGTATTGTTGGGTTTGTTGTAAGTGGAATTGACTGGTGTTGTTGGGTTTGTTGTAAGTGGAATGGGCTGGTATTGTTGGGTCTGTTGTAAGTGGAATGGGCTGGTGTTGTTGGGTCTGTTGTAAGTGGAATGGGCTGGTGTTGTTGGGTCTGTTGTAAGTGGAATGGACTGGTATTGTTGTTGGGTCTGTTGTAAGTGGAATGGACTGGTGTTGTTGGGTCTGTTGTAAGTGGAATGGACTGGTGTTGTTGGGTCTGTTGTAAGTGGAATGGGCTGGTGTTGTTGGGTCTGTTGTAAGTGGAATGGACTGGTGTTGTTGGGTCTGTTGTAAGTGGAATGGACTGGTGTTGTTGGGTCTGTTGTAAGTGGAATGGGCTGGTATTGTTGGGTCTGTTGTAAGTGGAATGGACTGGTGTTGTTGGGTCTGTTGTAAGTGGAATGGACTGGTGTTGTTGGGTCTGTTGTAAGTGGAATGGACTGGTGTTGTTGGGTCTGTTGTAAGTGGAATGGGCTGGTGTTGTTGGGTCTGTTGTAAGTGGAATGGACTGGTGTTGTTGGGTCTGTTGTAAGTGGAATTGACTGGTGTTGTTGGGTCTATTGTAAGTGGAATGGGCTGGTGTTGTTGGGTCTGTTGTAAGTGGTTCGCTAGGCTCTGATGTTATCTGTATTGGAAAAGCCATACAACATTTGTTATATAAAGACTGACTTATGCTCCCAACAGTATGCTGCAACGGTAGCTCAACCAATGTTCTACAGTATGTTTACTGAGCACTGCGTGATTACAGATCATGATTTATTAAAAGAAGAACTCAAACGACCGATCGGACAACGCAAGAAAAATAAGAGACATGATGACTCAACAATATCACCACAGACTGAGTCCCTGCTCTCTCTCTCCTCTGTTTAAATGACCCTGTCTGTCTGTGTGGGCTCTGGTAACTGGGCTGTGCACTGCTGGGCTGTGCACTGCTGGGAGGGAGGGGATGGAGGGAGGGAGGGAGGGAGGGAAGGGAGAGAGGGAGGGAGGGAGGGAGGGAGGGGGGGAGAGAGAGAGAGAGAGAGAGAGAGAGAGAGAGGAGAGAGAGAGAGAGAGAGAGAGAGAGAGAGAGAGAGAGAGAGGGAGGGAGGGAGGGAGGGGAGGGAGGGGATGGAGACATATTGAGGCTGACTAATCACAATCGAGGTTGAGTCAGCAGAGGTTGAATGGAATGCTGCTCACCAGGAAACAGCCATAACACATCAGTAGTAACGATCACATGAATCCTCACTGTTACCAAGCAACTATCTGCTGCTCCATATTACCTCCCTGTTACCAAGCAACTATCTACTGCTCCATATTACCTCCCTGTAACCAAGCAACTATCTACTGCTCCACATTACCTCCCTGTAACCAAGCAACTATCTACTGCTCCATATTACCTCCCTGTAACCAAGCAACTATCTACTGCTCCATATTACCTCCCTGTTACCAAGCAACTATCTACTGCTCCATATTACCTCCCTGTAACCAAGCAACTATCTACTGCTCCATATTACCTCCCTGTAACCAAGCAACTATCTACTGCTCCATATTACCTCCCTGTAACCAAGCAACTATCTACTGCTCCACATTACCTCCCTGTAACCAAGCAACTATCTACTGCTCCACATTACCTCCCTGTAACCAAGCAACTATCTACTGCTCCATATTACCTCCCTGTAACCAAGCAACTATCTACTGCTCCATATTACCTCCCTGTAACCAAGCAACTATCTACTGCTCCATATTACCTCCCTGTAACCAAGCAACTATCTACTGCTCCATATTACCTCCCTGTAACCAAGCAACTATCTACTGCTCCATATTACCTCCCTGTAACCAAGCAACTATCTACTGCTCCATATTACCTCCCTGTAACCAAGCAACTATCTACTGCTCCATATTACCTCCCTGTAACCAAGCAACTATCTACTGCTCCATATTACCTCCCTGTAACCAAGCAACTATCTACTGCTCCATATTACCTCCCTGTAACCAAGCAACTATCTACTGCTCCATATTACCTCCCTGTAACCAAGCAACTATCTACTGCTCCATATTACCTCCCTGTAACCAAGCAACTATCTACTGCTCCATATTACCTCCCTGTAACCAAGCAACTATCTACTGCTCCATATTACCTCCCTGTAACCAAGCAACTATCTACTGCTCCATATTACCTCCCTGTAACCAAGCAACTATCTACTGCTCTATATTACCTCCCTGTAACCAAGCAACTATCTACTGCTCCATATTACCTCCCTGTAACCAAGCAACTATCTACTGCTCCATATTACCTCCCTGTTACCAAGCAACTATCTACTGCTCCATATTACCACCCTGTAACCAAGCAACTATCTACTGCTCCATATTACCTCCCTGTAACCAAGCAACTATCTACTGCTCCATATTACCTCCCTGTAACTAAGCAACTATCTACTGCTCCATATTACCTCCCTGTTACCAAGCAACTATCTACTGCTCCATATTACCTCCCTGTAACCAAGCAACTATCTACTGCTCCATATTACCTCCCTGTAACCAAGCAACTATCTACTACTCCATATTACCTCCCTGTTACCAAGCAACTATCTACTGCTCCATTTACCTCCCTGTAACCAAGCAACTATCTACTCACCTCCCTGTTACCAAGCAACTATCTACTGCTCCATATTACCTCCCTGTTACCAAGCAACTATCTACTGCTCCATATTACCACCCTGTAACCAAGCAACTATCTACTGCTCCATATTACCTCCCTGTTACCAAGCAACTATCTACTGCTCCATATTACCTCCCTGTTACCAAGCAACTATCTACTGCTCCATATTACCTCCCTGTTACCAAGCAATTATTTACTGGCCCATATCACTTCCCTGTTACCAAGCAACTATCTACTGGCCCATATTACCTCCCTGTTACTAATCAACTATCTACTGCTCCATATTACTTCCCTGTTACCAAGCAACTATCTACTGCTCCATATTACCTCCCTGTAACCAAGCAACTATCTACTGGCCCATATCACCTCCCTGTTACCAAGCAACTATCTACTGGCCCATATCACCTCCCTGTTACAAAGCAACTATCTACTGCTCCATATTACCTCCCTGTTACCAAGCAACTATCTACTGGCCAATATCACCTTCCTGTTACCAAGCAACTATCTACTGGCCCATATCACCTCCCTGTTACCAAGCAACTATCTACTGGCCCATATCACCTCCCTGTTACTAAGCAACTATCTACTGCTCCATATCACCTCACTGTTACCAAGCAACTATCTACTGGCCCATATCACCTCCCTGTTACCAAGCAACTATCTACTGGCCCATTTCACCTCACTGTTACCAAGCAACTATCTACTGGCCCATATCACCTCCCTGTTACCAAGCAACTATCTACTGGCCCATATCACCTCACTGTAGGGTTGGCTAGAACAAGTCACGCTTATAAGCTTAATGTCTTACAATAACATTGAACAGAGGACTAAAGAGATGAGTTCTACATGAGATTTACCAGCTCATAACACATACAGGTGGTGTGTATTAAATATCTTCGCAGCTGGTCAGAAAACTCTGAAGAACATATCATTTAAGTGTGAACTTTAAAGTTCAATTTATTAAGAAGCTAAATATTTACACTTAACTGACATTAACACCAAACGAGTATCAATAACAACAACAACAACCCCCCCCCCCAGAACCAGATACCTTTAGTTCTGGCATGCTGACGATGAGCGCCAGGGGGAGTCTAATGTCAGGCTGGTTGGTGTAGTCCAGTGGTACTAGGTGAGGAGCCAGCTCGTGGAATCTCCCATGTAACCTAGGACACACAGGCAGGAGAAGGTCAGGAAGCATCCACACACATAACCCTATGGGTTTTTGGCTCTTTTGTTTTACAAGGCAAGGAGTGGTTTAGCCTGGTCCAAGATTCTGTTTGTGCTGTCATGACGATAACCGTAATAGTTAGGTGTACGACCACAAAAACAGATCTGGGACCAGGCTTAGAGAAATGAAGAGCCATTATGGACATCGTATGCAGAGGTCTAGCGTCAGTACAGTCGACTCAATCAGTCATAAATATATTCGCATACATTCTATGGTGCTTATCTTTTCCATTAATTTTAGATTGAAACACGAAACATATCTACACAACAGATGGACTGGGACGTGGGCTTTTCTCACACATTCCTGAAACATTTTGAGGTCTGAAAACATCTTGACAAACTTACATTTTTGGAGCCAATTTTCTTTAATTCTCTGAGGTAAGCACCTTGTACTGTCATGGAGCTGGGATGTTTAAACCCCTTTCATACTACCAACACATTTTACATATTACCAACTGGGGGTCATTTCGACCCAGAGAAGAAACTATTGGGGAAAACAACAATCATAGCAAAACATAAAGTATTCATGAAGTATTCACAAAGTATTTAGAAGGTATTCATAAAGTATTCACAAAGTATTCATGAAGTATTCATAAAGTATTCACAAAGTATTCATAAAGTATTCACAAAGTATTCATGAAGTATTCATAAAGTATTCATGAAGTATTCATGAAGTATTCATAAAGTATTCATAAAGTAGTCACAAAGTATTCATGAAGTATTCACAAAGTATTCAAAGTATTCACAAAGTATTCACGAAGTATTCATGAAGTATTCATGAAGTATTCATAAAGTATTCATAAAGTATTCATGAAGTATTCATGAAGTATTCATAAAGTATTCAGACCCATTGACTTTTTCCACATTTTGTTACGTTACAGACTTATTCTAAGATATATACATATATATTTCGACCCAGAGAAGAAACTATTGGGAAAAACAATAATCATAGCAAAACATAAAGTATTCATGAAGTATTCACAAAGTATTTAGAAGGTATTCATAAAGTATTCATGAAGTATTCACAAAGTATTTAGAAAGTATTCATAAAGTATTCATGAAGTATTCATAAAGTATTCAGACCATTGACTTTTTCCACATTTTGTTACGTTACAGACTTATTCTAAAATATATACATATATATTTCGACCCAGAGAAGAAACTATTGGGAAAAACAATAATCATAGCAAAACATAAAGTATTCATAAAGTATTCACAAAGTATTTAGAAGGTATTCATAAAGTATTCACAAAGTATTTAGAAGGTATTCATAAAGTATTCACAAAGTATTCATAAAGTATTCACAAAGTATTTAGAAGGTATTCATAAAGTATTCACAAAGTATACAAAGTATTTAGAAAGTATTCATAAAGTATTCAAAGTATTCATGAAGTATTCATAAAGTATTCATAAAGTATTCATAAAGTATTCATAAAGTATTCACAAAGTATTCATAAAGTATTCATAAAGTATTCACACATTATTCATAAAGTATACATGAAGTATTCACAAAGTATTCATAAAGTATTCACAAAGTATTTAGAAGGTATTCACAAAGTATTCACAAAGTATTCACAAAGTATTCATAAAGTATTCACAAAGTATTCACAAAGTATTCACAAAGTATTCATAAAGTATTCATAAAGTATTCATAAAGTATTCAGACCCCTTGACTTTTTTACATTTTTCACATTTTGTTACGTTACAGACTTATTCTAAAATATATACATATATATTTAAATACTCCTAATAATCCTCCCGAGTGGTGCATCGGTTTAAGGTACTGCATCTCAGTGCTAGGGTCGTCACTACAGACCCTGGTTTGATTCCAGGCTGTTTCACAACCGGCCGTGATTGGGAGTCCCATAGGGCGGTGCACAATTGGCCCAGCGTCGTCTGCGTTAGGGTTTGTCCCGGTGTAGGCCGTCATTGCAAATAAGAATTTGTTCTTAACTGACTAGTTATATAAAGGTCAAATGTAAATAAGATCCTGTCATTATGGGTTATTGTGTGTAGATTTGATTTATATATTTTTTATTTAACCTTAATTTAGTGAAAACTGTTGTTTTTTTTAAATTTCTTGCAAATGTCTAAATTAAAAAGACAAAAATACCTTATTTACCTAAGTATTCAGACCCTTTGCTATTATGAGATTCGAAATTGAGCTCAGATGCATCCGGTTTACCTTGATCATCGTTGAGATGTTTCTACAGCTTGATTGGGTATATTGTGTGTAGATTGATGGGGTGGGGGCGGGGAGGGGGGGGGGGGTGTATCCTTTTAAGAATAAGGCTGTAACGTAAACAAATTGTGGAATAAGTAAAAGGGTCAGAATACTTTCTTGAATGCATTGTACACTTCATTAGTGTCAAAACATCATCAGACATTTTGATAATGTTAAAGAATTACCGATTTTAGTAATATAGTTCATTTGCATGTTCTGTAAAAACTTAAATATATATCATCCCTCAAATAACGTACATCTTTTTCCCAAGTACAATCTACATCAGTAGTAAAAAGCTGATTAACCACAAGTTGATTGAAATATAATTTTGTTAAAAAAAAAAAAAAAATCGGAAGTAAATATTAATTGTCAGATTTATGTGGTAAAAAACAACAACTGTCATTTAAAGGGGCTGTACACCAACATTTGAAACATAAGTCATTTTATTGACATTAATTAAGTGATTCATCCTGTCGGTATAAAGGGATCGGGAGACAGGCGTAGGAATGCGTAATAGGGTTTTCTATTGACATTAAGTGATTCATCCTGTCGGTATAAAGGGATCGGGAGACAGGCGTAGGAATGCGTAATAGGGTTTTCTATTGACATTAAGTGATTCATCCTGTCGGTATAAAGGGATCGGGAGACAGGCGTAGGAATGCGTAATAGGGTTTTCTATTGACATTAAGTGATTCATCCTGTCGGTATAAAGGGATCGGGAGACAGGCGTAGGAATGCGTAATAGGGTTTTCTATTGACATTAAGTGATTCATCCTGTCGGTATAAAGGGATCGGGAGACAGGCGTAGGAATGCGTAATAGGGTTTTCTATTGACATTAAGTGATTCATCACGTCGGTATAAAGGGATCGGGAGACAGGTGCAGGAATGCGTAATAGGGTTTTCTATTGACATTAAGTGATTCATCACGTCGGTATAAAGGGATCGGGAGACAGGAGTAGGAATGCGTAATAGGGTTTTCTATTGACATTAAGTGATTCATCACGTCGGTATAAAGGGATTGGGAGACAGGAGTAGGAATGCGTAATAGGGTTTTCTATTGACATTAAGTGATTCATCACGTCGGTATAAAGGGATTGGGAGACAGGTGCAGGAATGCGTAATAGGGTTTTCTATTGACATTAAGTGATTCATCCTGTCGGTATAAAGGGATCGGGAGACAGGCGTAGGAATGCGTAATAGGGTTTTCTATTGACATTAAGTGATTCATCACATCGGTATAAAGGGATCGGGAGACAGGCGTAGGAATGCGTAATAGGGTTTTCTATTGACATTAAGTGATTCATCCTGTCGGTATAAAGGGATCGGGAGACAGGCGTAGGAATGCGTAATAGGGTTTTCTATTGACATTAAGTGATTCATCCTGTCGGTATAAAGGGATCGGGAGACAGGCGTAGGAATGCGTAATAGGGTTTTCTATTGACATTAAGTGATTCATCACGTCGGTATAAAGGGATCGGGAGACAGGCGTAGGAATGCGTAATAGGGTTTTCTATTGACCCTAATTACAACGTGCCGCATAAAGGCATGGGGACGATGACCTCACAAACACGTAAACAAGACACAGGGTTGAAACAAAACAAAAGAGCGAGTGTGATAATAATCCATGTTCATGGCAGATGGAGAAAAATACGTGAACCACGACCTTTAGAGAGTATATATATGTCTGGACAGTAAAAACAGCACCTCTCTGTCTCAGTATGTGTAGAGCATGTATCTGATGCTGTCTGGACAGTGAAACAGCACCTCTCTGTCTCAGTATGTGTAAACCATGTATCTGATGCTGTCTGGACAGTGAAACAGCACCTCTCTGTCTCAGTATGTGTAAACCATGTATCTGATGCTGTCTGGACAGTGAAACAGCACCTCTCTGTCTCAGTATGTGTAAACCATGTATCTGATGCTGTCTGGACAGTGAAACAGCACCTCTCTGTCTCAGTATGTGTAGACCATGTATCTGATGCTGTCTGGACAGTGAAACAGCACCTCTCTGTCTCAGTATGTGTAAATCATGTATCTGATGCTGTCTGGACAGTGAAACAGCACCTCTCTGTCTCAGTATGTGTAGAGCATGTATCTGATGCTGTCTGGACAGTGAAACAGCACCTCTCTGTCTCAGTATGTGTAGACAATGTATCTGATGCTGTCGGGACAGTGAAACAGCATCTCTCTGTCTCAGTATGTGTAGACCATGTTTCTGTCTGGACAGTGAAACAGCACCTCTCTGTCTCAGAATATGTAGTCCATGTTCTCAGAATATGATGCTGTCTGGCATGTCATACTCTTTTTGGCCAGACAGCATCAAATACATGGGCTACACATAGTAAGACAGAGGGGGCGCTGTTTCACACGCACTCCTGCCATCCATCACGCTCCTGCCATCCATCACTCACTCCTGCCATCCATCACGCTCCTGCCATCCATCATGCACTCCTGCCATCCATCATGCACTCCTGCCATCTATCACTCACTCCTGCCATCCATTACGTGCTCCTGGACTCACTCATCACCTGTTCATTTCCTCTCCTATATCTGTCAGTTCCCGGCTCTGTTCCAACGCTGCTGCATTGTATAGTTTTTGTCTTTAGTATTAGTTTTCTGACGCTGTTCCTGTCTCGTCTCATGTCCGTCTTTATTAAGTGTTTTACTCCCCGTACCTGCTTCATTCATCATTTCGGACGGTAACCTCGTTTAAATGTTGTTTTTTTTTAAAGTGATTTGTCTGACAAATCAGATCAAAACATCATGACTGGTTGTGTTCATTCAACATTAAAAAGGGAATAGATTTTTAGAGTAAAATGACATGTCAGTTAATATAAAACCCATAGAAAATGTTGCACGCACATAGGAGGTCACGTGACCCACCCCCCCACCCCACCACCATGGAAATGAAATGCCCCGTCCAACTGATTGGTTGTGGCGCCAGCCCTGGAGTCTGGAACTCCTCCTCCACTGTCACCCTATATGTCATCATGACTTTGTCCTTTGATTACCAACATTACTGAAATGGATCCTTATAACAAATCCATCAGCTCACGAATAAAACCTCCCTTTATAGCTCTAACACCATTACCCCACACAGCCAGTCTGCAGAGAGAGAGAAGAGAGAGAGGAGAGAGGAGAGAGAGAGAGGAGAGAGAGGAGAGAGAGTAGAGAGAGAGTAGAGAGAGAGGAGAGAGAAGAGAGAGAGAGAGACAGTGAGGAAGAGATAGGGAGAGAGATAGAATGGTAGTGAGATAGAGACCGCGAGAGAGAGACAGCTTATTTATTTTATCTTGTGTCCTTTAACCATTTGTACATTGTTAAAACACTGTGTATATATATATATATATATATATATATATAATATGACATTTGTAATGTCTTTATTGTTTTGAAACTTCTGTATGGGTAATGTTTACTGTTAATTTTTATTGTTTTTCACTTTATATATTCACTTTATATATTATCTACCTCACTTACTTTGGCAATGTTAGCACATGTTTCCCATGCCAATAAAGCCCTTGAATTGAATTGAATTGACAGTGAGAGAGAGACAGAGAGAGACAGCTAGAGAGAGACAGCGAGAGACAACGAGAGAGAGACAGACAGCGAGAGAGAGACAGACAGCAAGAGAGAGACAGAGAGAGAGAGAGAGGGAGAGACAGAGAGAGAGAGAGAGAGGGAGAGACAGAGAGACAGAGAGAGAGAGATAGAGCTAGCCCCACTACTAATGACTTAGTAAATCCCATCCATATATTGCTTAGCAGCCGGGCAGCCAGGTGCCCCTCCTCTCCTCATGATTCACACTACAGCTTGGTGTGCTGCCGTTTTATTGGGTCATTTGTGGCACATCGCTGGCGATTGCAGCCATCCATCTTGGAGACAGTGTGTGCGTCATTCCTCTGAAAACCAGGCTCAGTAGAACCTCTGGTCTGAATGAACTATGTTGAGGTGAGGTACATCCTGTCCTGGTATAACAGACAGGATGTTGAGGTGAGGTACATCCTGTCCTGGTATAACAGACAGGATGTTGAGGTGAAAGTACATCCTGTCCTGGTATAACAGACAGGATGTTGAGGTGAGGTACATCCTGTCCTGGTATAACAGACAGGATGTTGAGGTGAGGTACATCCTGTCCTGGTATAACAGACAGGATGTTGAGGTGAGGTACATCCTGTCCTGGTATAAAAGACAGGAAGTGACTCTCAGTTTAAAGAACAACAACGTCCAGAGGAACCGAGGGGCACCAACTGTTATCACACCGGGAAATCAGATCATGGAGAAAGTGGAATCAAGGAGGAGGTTGTTTTAAATTAGATTAACTATTATGGGATAGATGGAGAGAATTGAATAGACTCACGGATAGGTCATCTCTACTGTTTACTTGATACCTTAGTTGGGGAACACACATTAAAATACAGTTACTTAAAGCACTATGAGGCGAGAAGCAGAACCGAGAGGTGTGGAGTCAACCAAAAAAATGTTGAGATTACTCCACTCCTTAACCACCAAGAATCAACAAGTCCACTCCATAAATCCCGGAAGGGTCCACCACAGCAGAACCGAGAGGTGTGTTATCAGAGCCAGAAATCAGAATCAGTGGAAGGAGGAGGGTGTTGTTGAGAGTAAACAATCCCCTATTATGGGATGCCTGGTTACAAGGGAATCAACTGACTGTTGGATAGGAACATCATGCTCACTTCATGAACTTGAAAGGATGAATGTATGATGGATTCATCAACATGGTGATAAGGGCTACTGTACTGGGTCAAACTGGGGGACTACTGTACTGGGTCAAACTGGGGGACTACTGTACTGGGTCAAACTGGAGGACTACTGTACTGGGTCAAACTGGAGGACTACTGTACTGGGTCAAACTGGGGGACTACTGTACTGGGTCAAACTGGGGGACTACTGTACTGGGTCAAACTGGGGGACTACTGTACTGGGTCAAACTGGGGGACTACTGTACTGGGTCAAACTGGGGGACTACTGTACTGGGTCAAACTGGGGGGCTACTGTACTGGGTCAAACTGGGGGACTACTGTACTGGGTCAAACTGGGGGACTACTGTACTGGGTCAAACTGGGGGACTACTGTACTGGGTCAAACTGGGGGACTACTGTACTGGGTCAAACTGGGGGACTACTGTACTGGGTCAAACTGGGGGACTACTGTACTGGGTCAAACTGGGGGACTACTGTACTGGGTCAAACTGGGGGACTACTGTACTGGGTCAAACTGGGGGGCTACTGTACTGGGTCAAACTGGGGGACTACTGTACTGGGTCAAACTGGGGGACTACTGTACTGGGTCAAACTGGAGGACTACTGTACTGGGTCAAACTGGGGACTACTGTACTGGGTCAAACTGGGGGACTACTGTACTGGGTCAAACTGGGGGCTACTGTACTGGGTCAAACTGGGGGACTACTGTACTGGGTCAAACTGGAGGACTACTGTACTGGGTCAAACTGGGGGACTACTGTACTGGGTCAAACTGGGGGACTACTGTACTGGGTCAAACTGGGGGGCTACTGTACTGGGTCAAACTGGGGGACTACTGTACTGGGTCAAACTGGAGGACTACTGTACTGGGTCAAACTGGGGGACTACTGTACTGGGTCAAACTGGGGGACTACTGTACTGGGTCAAACTGGGGGACTACTGTACTGGGTCAAAATGGGGGCTACTGTACTGGGTCAAACTGGGGGCTACTGTACTGGGTCAAACTGGGGGACTACTGTACTGGGTCAAACTGGGGGCTACTGTACTGGGTCAAACTGGGGGCTACTGTACTGGGTCAAACTGGGGGACTACTGTACTGGGTCAAACTGGGGGACTACTGTACTGGGTCAAACTGGGGGACTACTGTACTGGGTCAAACTGGAGGACTACTGTACTGGGTCAAACTGGGGGACTACTGTACTGGGTCAAACTGGGGGACTACTGTACTGGGTCAAACTGGGGGACTACTGTACTGGGTCAAACTGGGGGACTACTGTACTGGGTCAAACTGGGGGACTACTGTACTGGGTCAAACTGGGGGACTACTTGGTGGAAGGGGGCTACTATACTGGGTCAAACTGGGGGCTACTTGGTGTAAGGGGGGCTACTGTACTGGGTCAAACTGGGGGGCTACTGTACTGGGTCAAACTGGAGGACTACATGGTGGAGGAGAGGAGAGGGGAATGGGGGCTACATGGTGGAGGAGAGGGGAGGGGAATGGGGGCTACATGGTGGAGGAGAGGGGAGGGGGCTACTTGATGGAGGAGAGGGGAGGGAATGGGGGCTACTTGATGGAGGAGAGGGGAGGGGAAGGGGGGCTACATGGTGGAGGAGAGGGGAGGAGATGGGGGCTACATGGTGGAGGAGAGGGGAGGGGAATGGGGGCTACATGATGGAGGAGAGGGAGGAGAATGGGGGCTACATGGTGGAGGAGAGGGGAGGGGAATGGGGGCTACTTGATGGAGGAGAGGGAGGAGAATGGGGGCTACATGGTGGAGGAGAGGGGAGGGGAATGGGGGCTACATGGTGGAGGAGAGGGAGGGGAATGGGGGCTACATGGTGGAGGAGAGGGGAGGAGAATGGGGGCTACATGGTGGAGGAGAGGGAGGAGAATGGGGGCTACATGGTGGAGGAGAGGGGAGGGGAATGGGGGCTACTTGATGGAGGAGAGGGGAGGACAATGGGGGCTACATGGTGGAGGAGAGGGGAATGGGGGCTACATGGTGGAGGAGAGGGAGGGGAATGGGGGCTACATGGTGGAGGAGAGGGGAGGGGAATGGGGGCTACTTGATGGAGGAGAGGGGAGGAGAATGGGGGCTACATGGTGGAGGAGAGGGAATGGGGGCTACATGGTGGAGGAGAGGGGAGGGGAATGGGGGCTACATGGTGGAGGAGAGGGGAATGGGGGCTACATGGTGGAGGAGAGGGGAGGGGAATGGGGGCTACATGGTGGAGGAGAGGGGAGGGGAATGGGGGCTACATGGTGGAGGAGAGGGGAGGGGAATGGGGGCTACATGGTGGAGGAGAGGGGAGGGGAATGGGGGCTACACGGTGGAGGAGAGGGGAGGGGAAGGGGGGCTACATGGTGGAGGAGAGGGGAGGGGAATGGGGGCTACTTGATGGAGGAGAGGGGAGGAGAATGGGGGCTACATGGTGGAGGAGAGGGGAGGGGAATGGGGGCTACATGGTGGAGGAGAGGGGAATGGGGGCTACATGGTGGAGGAGAGGGGAGGGGAATGGGGGCTACATGGTGGAGGAGAGGAGAGGAGAATGGGGGCTACATGGTGGAGGAGAGGGGAGGGGAATGGGGGCTACATGGTGGAGGAGAGGAGAGGAGAATGGGGGCTACATGGTGGAGGAGAGGGGAGGGGAATGGGGGCTACATGGTGGAGGAGAGGGGAATGGGGGCTACATGGTGGAGGAGAGGAGGGGAATGGGGGCTACATGGTGGAGGGGAGGGGAAGGGGGCTACATGGTGGAGGAGAGGGGAATGGGGGCTACATGGTGGAGGAGAGGGGAATGGGGGCTACATGGTGGAGGAGAGGGGAATGGGGGCTACATGGTGGAGGAGAGGAGAGGGGAATGGGGGCTACATGGTGGAGGGGAGGGGAATGGGGGCTACATGGTGGAGGAGAGGGGAGGGGAATGGGGGCTACATGGTGGAGGAGAGGGAGGGGAATGGGGGCTACATGGTGGAGGAGAGGGGAGGGGAATGGGGGCTACATGGTGGAGGAGAGGGAGGGGAATGGGGGCTACATGGTGGAGGAGAGGGGAATGGGGGCTACATGGTGGAGGAGAGGGAGGGGAATGGGGGCTACATGGTGGGAGAGGGGAATGGGGGCTACATGGTGGAGGGAGGGGAATGGGGGCTACATGGTGGAGGAGAGGAGAGGGGAATGGGGGCTACATGGTGGAGGAGAGGGGAGGGGAATGGGGGCTACATGGTGGAGGAGAGGGAGGGGAATGGGGGCTACATGGTGGAGGAGAGGGGGGGAATGGGGGCTACATGGTGGAGGAGAGGGGAATGGGGGCTACATGGTGGAGGAGGGGAGGGGAATGGGGGCTACATGGTGGAGAGAGGGGAGGGGAATGGGGGCTACATGGTGGAGGAGAGGGGATGGGGGCTACATGATGGAGGAGAGGGGAGGGGAATGGGGGCTACATGGTGGAGGAGAGGGGAGGGGAATGGGGGCTACATGGTGGAGGAGAGGGGAGGGGAATGGGGGCTACATGGTGGAGGAGAGGAGAGGAGAATGGGGGCTACATGATGGAGGAGAGGGGAGGGGAATGGGGGCTACATGGTGGAGGAGAGGGGAGGGGAATGGGGGCTACATGGTGGAGGAGAGGGGAGGGGAATGGGGGCTACATGGTGGAGGAGAGGGGAGGGGAATGGGGGGGGCTACATGGTGGAGGAGAGGGAGGGGAATGGGGGCTACATGGTGGAGGAGAGGGGAGGGGAATGGGGGCTACATGGTGGAGGAGAGGGGAGGGGAATGGGGGCTACATGGTGGAGGAGAGGGAGGGGAATGGGGGCTACATGGTGGAGGAGAGGAGAGGAGAATGGGGGCTACATGGTGGAGGAGAGGGAGGGGAATGGGGGCTACATGGTGGAGGAGAGGGAGGGGAAGGGGGCTACATGGTGGAGGAGAGGGAGGGGAATGGGGGCTACATGGTGGAGGAGAGGGGAGGGGAAGGGGGCTACATGGTGGAGGAGAGGAGAATGGGGGCTACATGGTGGAGGAGAGGGAGGGGAATGGGGGCTACATGGTGGAGGAGAGGAGAGGGGAATGGGGGCTACATGGTGGAGGAGAGGGGAGGAGAATGGGGGCTACTTGATGGAGGAGAGGGGAGGAGAATGGGGGCTACATGGTGGAGGAGAGAGGGGAGGGGAATGGGGGCTACATGGTGGAGGAGAGGGGAGGGGAATGGGGGCTACATGGTGGAGGAGAGGAGAGGGGAATGGGGGCTACATGGTGGAGGAGAGGGGAGGGGAATGGGGGCTACATGGTGGAGGAGAGGGGAATGGGGTCTACATGGTGGAGGAGAGGGAGGAGAATGGGGGCTACATGATGGAGGGGAGGGGAGGAGAATGGGGGCTACATGGTGGAGGAGAGGGAGGGGAAGGGGGCTACATGGTGGAGGAGAGGGGAGGAGAATGGGGGCTACATGGTGGAGGAGAGGGGAGGGGAAGGGGGCTACATGGTGGAGGAGAGGAGAGGAGAATGGGGGCTACATGGTGGAGGAGAGGGGAAGGGGGCTACATGGTGGAGGAGAGGGGAGGGGAATGGGGGCTACATGGTGGAGGAGAGGGGGGGAAGGGGGCTACATGGTGGAGGAGAGGGGAGGGGAAGGGGGCTACATGGTGGAGGAGAGGGGAGGGGAAGGGGGCTACATGGTGGAGGAGAGGGGAATGGGGGCTACATGATGGAGGAGAGGGGAGGGGAATGGGGGCTACATGGTGGAGGAGAGGGGAATGGGGGCTACATGGTGGAGGAGAGGGGAGGGGAATGGGGGCTACATGGTGGAGGAGAGGGGAATGGGGGCTACATGGTGGAGGAGAGGGGAGGGGAATGGGGGCTACATGGTGGAGGAGAGGAGAGGAGAATGGGGGCTACATGGTGGAGGAGAGGGAGGGGAATGGGGGCTACATGGTGGAGGAGAGGGGAGGAGAATGGGGGCTACATGGTGGAGGAGAGGGGAGGGGAATGGGGGCTACATGGTGGAGGAGAGGGGAATGGGGGCTACATGGTGGAGGAGAGGGGAGGGGAATGGGGGCTACATGGTGGAGGGGGGAGGGGAATGGGGGCTACATGGTGGAGGAGAGGGGAATGGGGGCTACATGGTGGAGGAGAGGGGAATGGGGGCTACATGGTGGAGGAGAGGGGAATGGGGGCTACATGGTGGAGGAGAGGAGAGGGGAATGGTGGCTACATGGTGGAGGAGAGGGGAGGGGAATGGGGGCTACATGGTGGAGGAGAGGGGAGGGGAATGGGGGCTACATGGTGGAGGAGAGGGGAGGGGAATGGGGGCTACATGGTGGAGGAGAGGGGGAGGGGAATGGGGGCTACATGGTGGAGGGGAGGGGAGGGGAATGGGGGCTACATGGTGGAGGAGAGGGGAATGGGGGCTACATGGTGGAGGAGAGGGAGGGGAATGGGGGCTACATGGTGGAGGAGAGGGGAATGGGGGCTACATGGTGGAGGAGAGGGGAATGGGGCTACATGGTGGAGGAGAGGGAGAGGGGAATGGGGGCTACATGGTGGAGGAGAGGGGAGGGAATGGGGGCTACATGGTGGAGGAGAGGGAGGGGAATGGGGGCTACATGGTGGAGGAGAGGGAGGGGAATGGGGGCTACATGGTGGAGGAGAGGGGAATGGGGGCTACATGGTGGAGGAGAGGGAGGGGAATGGGGGCTACATGGTGGAGGAGAGGGGAGGGGAATGGGGGCTACATGGTGGAGGAGAGGGGAGGGGGCTACATGATGGAGGAGAGGGGAGGGGAATGGGGGCTACATGGTGGAGGAGAGGGGAGGGGAATGGGGGCTACATGGTGGAGGAGAGGGGGAGGGGAATGGGGGCTACATGGTGGAGGAGAGGAGAGGAGAATGGGGGCTACATGATGGAGGAGAGGGGAGGGGAATGGGGGCTACATGGTGGAGGAGAGGGAGGGGAATGGGGGCTACATGGTGGAGGAGAGGAGGGAATGGGGGGGCTACATGGTGGAGGAGAGGGGAGGGGAATGGGGGGGGCTACATGGTGGAGGAGAGGGGAGGGGAATGGGGGCTACATGGTGGAGGAGAGGGGAGGGGAATGGGGGCTACATGGTGGAGGAGAGGGAGGGGAATGGGGGCTACATGGTGGAGGAGAGGGGGAGGGGAATGGGGGCTACATGGTGGAGGAGAGGGGGAGGGGAATGGGGGCTACATGGTGGAGGAGAGGAGAGGAGAATGGGGGCTACATGGTGGAGGAGAGGGGAGGGGAATGGGGGCTACATGGTGGAGGAGAGGGGAGGGGAAGGGGGGCTACATGGTGGAGGAGAGGGGGAGGGGAATGGGGGCTACATGGTGGAGGAGAGGGGAGGGGAAGGGGGCTACATGGTGGAGGAGAGGAGAATGGGGGCTACATGGTGGAGGAGAGGGGAGGGGAATGGGGGCTACATGGTGGAGGAGGAGAGGGGAATGGGGGCTACATGGTGGAGGAGAGGGGAGGAGAATGGGGGCTACTTGATGGAGGAGAGGGGAGGAGAATGGGGGCTACATGGTGGAGGAGAGGGGGAGGGGAATGGGGGCTACATGGTGGAGGAGAGGGAGGGGAATGGGGGCTACATGGTGGAGGAGAGGAGAGGGGAATGGGGGCTACATGGTGGAGGAGAGGGGAGGGAATGGGGGCTACATGGTGGAGGAGAGGGGAATGGGGTCTACATGGTGGAGGAGAGGGGAGGAGAATGGGGGCTACATGATGGAGGGGAGGGGAGGAGAATGGGGGCTACATGGTGGAGGAGAGGGGAGGGGAAGGGGGCTACATGGTGGAGGAGAGGGGAGGAGAATGGGGGCTACATGGTGGAGGAGAGGGGAGGGGAAGGGGGGCTACATGGTGGAGGAGAGGAGAGGAGAATGGGGGCTACATGGTGGAGGAGAGGGAAAGGGGGCTACATGGTGGAGGAGAGGGGGAGGGGAATGGGGGCTACATGGTGGAGGAGAGGGGAGGGGAAGGGGGGCTACATGGTGGAGGAGAGGGGAGGGGAAGGGGGCTACATGGTGGAGGAGAGGGGAGGGGAAGGGGGCTACATGGTGGAGGAGAGGGGAATGGGGGCTACATGATGGAGGAGAGGGGAGGGGAATGGGGGCTACATGATGGAGGAGAGGGGAGGAGAATGGGGGCTACATGATGGAGGAGAGGAGAGGGGAATGGGGGCTACATGGTGGAGGAGAGGGGAATGGGGGCTACATGGTGGAGGAGAGGGGAATGGGGGCTACATGGTGGAGGAGAGGGGAATGGGGGCTACATGGTGGAGGAGAGGGGAATGGGGGCTACATGGTGGAGGAGAGGGGAATGGGGGCTACATGGTGGAGGAGAGGGGAGGGGAATGGGGGCTACATGGTGGAGGAGAGGGGAGGAGAATGGGGGCTACATGGTGGAGGAGAGGAGAGGGGAATGGGGGCTACATGGTGGAGGAGAGGGGAGGGAATGGGGGCTACATGATGGAGGAGAGGGAGGAGAATGGGGGCTACATGGTGGAGGAGAGGGGGAGGAGAATGGGGGCTACATGGTGGAGGAGAGGGGAGGGGAAGGGGGGCTACATGATGGAGGAGAGGAGAGGGGAATGGGGGCTACATGGTGGAGGAGAGGAGAGGGGAATGGGGGCTACATGGTGGAGGAGAGGGGAGGGGAATGGGGGCTACATGATGGAGGAGAGGGGAGGGGAATGGGGGCTACATGATGGAGGGGAGGGAGGAGAATGGGGGCTACATGGTGGAGGAGAGGGAATGGGGGCTACATGGTGGAGGAGAGGGGGGGAATGGGGGCTACATGATGGAGGGGAGGGGAGGAGAATGGGGGCTACATGGTGGAGGAGAGGGGAGGAGAATGGGGGCTACATGGTGGAGGAGAGGGGAGGGGAAGGGGGCTACATGATGGAGGAGAGGGGAGGGAATGGGGGCTACATGATGGAGGGGAGGGAGGAGAATGGGGGCTACATGGTGGAGGAGAGGGGAGGGGAATGGGGGCTACATGATGGAGGAGAGGGAGGGGAATGGGGGCTACATGATGGAGGGGAGGGGGAGGGGAAGGGGGGCTACATGGTGGAGGAGAGGGGAGGAGAATGGGGGCTACATGGTGGAGGAGAGGGGAATGGGGGCTACATGGTGGAGGAGAGGGGAGGAGAATGGGGGCTACATGGTGGAGGAGAGGAGAGGGGAATGGGGGCTACATGATGGAGGGAGGGGAGGAGAATGGGGGCTACATGGTGGAGGAGAGGGGAGGGGAATGGGGGCTACATGGTGGAGGAGAGGGGAGGGGAAGGGGGCTACATGGTGGAGGAGAGGGGAGAGGAAGGGGGCTACATGGTGGAGGAGAGGGGAGGGGAAGGGGGCTACATGGTGGAGGAGAGGGGAATGGGGGCTACATGGTGGAGGAGAGGGGAGGGGAATGGGGGCTACATGGTGGAGGAGAGGGGGAGGACAATGGGGGCTACATGGTGGAGGAGAGGGAGGGGAATGGGGGCTACATGGTGGAGGAGAGGGGAGGAGAATGGGGGCTACATGGTGGAGGAGAGGAGAGGGGAAGGGGGCTACATGGTGGAGGAGAGGGGAGGAGAATGGGGGCTACATGGTGGAGGAGAGGGGAGGGGAATGGGGGCTACATGGTGGAGGAGAGGGGAATGGGGGCTACATGGTGGAGGAGAGGAGAGGGGAATGGGGGCTACATGGTGGAGGAGAGGAGAGGGGAAGGGGGCTACAATGGTGGAGGAGAGGGAGGGGAAGGGGGGCTACATGGTGGAGGAGAGGGGAATGGGGGCTACATGGTGGAGGAGAGGGGAGGGGAATGGGGGCTACATGGTGGAGGAGAGGAGAGGGGAATGGGGGCTACATGGTGGAGGAGAGGGGAGGGGAGGGGAATGGGGGCTACATGGTGGAGGAGAGGAGAATGGGGGCTACATGGTGGAGGAGAGGAGAGGGGAAGGGGGGCTACATGGTGGAGGAGAGGGGAATGGGGGCTACATGGTGTAGGAGAGGGGAATGGGGGCTACTTGATGGAGGAGAGGGGAGGGGAATGGGGGCTACATGGTGGAGGAGAGGGAGGGGAATGGGGCTACATGGTGGAGGAGAGGGGAGGGGAATGGGGGCTACATGGTGGAGGAGAGGGGAGGGGAAGGGGCGCTACATGGTGGAGGAGAGGGAGGGAATGGGGGCTACATGGTGGAGGAGAGGGAGGGGAATGGGGGCTACATGGTGGAGGAGAGGGGGGGAATGGGGGCTACATGGTGGAGGAGAGGGGGAGGGGAATGGGGGCTACATGGTGGAGGAAAGGGGAGGGGAAGGGGGCTACATGGTGGAGGAGAGGGGAGGGGAAGGGGGCTACATGGTGGAGGAGAGGGGAGAGGAAGGGGGCTACATGGTGGAGGAGAGGGGAGAGGAAGGGGGCTACATGGTGGAGGAGAGGGAGGGAATGGGGGCTACATGGTGGAGGAGAGGGGAGGGGAATGGGGGCTACATGGTGGAGGAGAGGAGAGGGGAATGGGGGCTACATGGTGGAGGAGAGGGGAGGGGAATGGGGGCTACATGGTGGAGGAGAGGAGAGGGGAATGGGGGCTACATGGTGGAGGAGAGGGAGGGGAATGGGGGCTACATGGTGGAGGAGAGGGAGGGGAATGGGGGCTACATGGTGGAGGAGAGGAGAGGGGAATGGGGGCTACATGGTGGAGGAGAGGGGAGGGGAATGGGGGCTACATGGTGGAGGAGAGGGGAGGAGAATGGGGGCTACATGGTGGAGGAGAGGAGAGGGAATGGGGGCTACATGGTGGAGGAGAGGGGAGGGGGGGCTACATGGTGGAGGAGAGGGGGAGGGGAATGGGGGCTACATGGTGGAGGAGAGGAGAGGGGAAGGGGGCTACATGGTGGAGGAGAGGGGAATGGGGGCTACTTGATGGAGGAGAGGGGAGGGGAATGGGGGCTACATGGTGGAGGAGAGGGGAGGGGAAGGGGGGCTACATGGTGGAGGAGAGGGGAGGGGAAGGGGGGCTACATGGTGGAGGAGAGGGAGGGGAATGGGGGCTACATGGTGGAGGAGAGGGGAGGGGAAGGGGGCTACATGGTGGAGGAGAGGGGAATGGGGGCTACATGGTGGAGGAGAGGGGAGGGGAATGGGGGCTACATGGTGGAGGAGAGGGGAGGGGAATGGGGGCTACATGGTGGAGGAGAGGGGAGGGGAGGGGAATGGGGGCTACATGGTGGAGGAGAGGGAAGGAGAGAGCACAGAGTATTATAGACAGATGTATCAGTGTGAATAACAAGGAGAGAGTATTATAGACAGATGTATCAGTGTGAATAACAAGGAGAGAGTATTATAGACAGATGTATCATTGTGAATAACAAGGAGAGAGTATTATAGACAGATGTATCAGTGTGAATAACAAGGAGAGAGTATTATAGACAGATGTATCAGTGTGAATAACAAGGAGAGAGTATTATAGACAGATGTATCAGTGTGAATAACAAGGAGAGAGTATTATAGACAGATGTATCAGTGTGAATAACAAGGAGAGAGTATTATAGACAGATGTATCAGTGTGAATAACAAGGAGAGAGTATTATTTCCGGTTCCGGTTGGAGCGAGCGGTCGCATCTACACTTCGGTCCGCAGGTAGTATAACTTTTCATTACATTTCGTTATAGTACAACGGTTTGATTTGTCTAATCTTAGCAATTTCTTCTTAGCTAGCTACATAGCCGTCTTTGTATCAACGACAATTGCATAATTATCGTATTTCGTCGTCCTAACGTATCTGCCCAGCAGCTAGCTAAGCAGCTAGCTAACATCCACTGTCCACTAGCACTGTAGAAACTATTACACTCAACTGAACGACTCGATTAGCGTAGTGTCAGCTAGCTACATAGTTGTCTTCGCTGTCTTCGTATCCAAGATAATTGTGCAGTTTAGAGTGTGTAGACTTAGAGTGATTATCTTAATTTACCGAGGTTAGCTAGCCAGCTATTTGTCGTCCTTAACGTAGGAAATGCTGCTAGCTAGCTAGCCAACAGCTAGCCAACCTCTACCGAATTGAACTCCAACTACCCGGTCAACATTCCGCGTCGCTCCACAGGTAGTATCACATTTTCATTTCACTTCATTACAGTACAACGGTTTGATTTGTTTGATCGTAGCTAGCCAGCTACATAGCCGTCTTTGTATCTAAGACAATTGTGTAGTCTAGAGCGATTTTCTAGGTTAGCTGGCCAGCTATTGTCGTTCTTTTAACGTAGCTAGCCAGCTAGCCCCGAATAGCAGCACTGTAGTAACTATTACAGTACAACGGTTTGTTTTGTTTGATCGTAGCTAGCTAGCTACATAGCCGTCTTTGTATCTAAGACAATTGTGTAGCCTAGAGCGATTTTCTAGGTTAGCTGGCCAGCTATTGTCGTTCTTTTAACGTAGCTAGCCAGCTAGCCCCCGAATAGCAGCACTGTAGTAACTATTACAGTACAACGGTTTGTTTTGTTTGATCGTAGCTAGCTAGCTACATAGCCGTCTTTGTATCTAAGACAATTGTGTAGCCTAGAGCGATTTTCTAGGTTAGCTAGCCAGCTATTGTCGTTCTTTTAAGGTAACGTAATCAACCTGCTAGCTAGCCAGCTAGCCCCCGAATAGCAGCACTGTAGAAACTATTACACTCGACGGAACGACTTGATTAGTGTAGTGTCAACATCGCAGCCACTACCAGCTAGCCTACTCCAGCAGTACCGTATCATTTCAATCATTTTAGTCAATAAGATTCTTGCTACGTAAGCTTAACTTCCTGAACATTCGAGACGTGTAGTCCACTTGTCATTCCAATCTCCTTTGCATTAGCGTAGCCTCTTCTGTACCCTGTCAACTATGTGTCTATCTATCCCTGTTCTCTCCTCTCTGCACAGACCATACAAACGCTCCACACCGCGTGGCCGCGGCCACCCTAATCTGGTGGTCCCAGCGCGCACGACCCACGTGGAGTTCCTGGTCTCCGGTAGCCTCTGGAACTGCCGATCTGCGGCCAACAAGGCAGAGTTCATCTCAGCCTATGCCTCCCTCCAGTCCTCGACTTCCTGGCACTGACGGAAACATGGATCACCACAGATAACACTGCTACTCCTACTGCTCTCTCTTCGTCCGCCCACGTGTTCTCGCACACCCGAGAGCTTCTGGTCAGCGGGGTGGTGGCACCGGGATCCTCATCTCTCCCAAGTGGTCATTCTCTCTCTCTCCCCTTACCCATCTATCTATCGCCTCCTTTGAATTCCATGCTGTCACAGTTACCAGCCCTTTCAAGCTTAACATCCTTATCATTTATCGCCCTCCAGGTTCCTCGGAGAGTTCATCAATGAGCTTGATGCCTTGATAAGCTCCTTTCCTGAGGACGGCTCACCTCTCACAGTCCTGGGCGACTTTAACCTCCCCACGTCTACCTTTGACTCATTCCTCTCTGCCTCCTTCTTTCCACTCCTCTCCTCTTTTGACCTCACCCTCTCACCTTCCCCCCTACTCACAAGGCAGGCAATACGCTCGACCTCATCTTTACTAGATGCTGTTCTTCCACTAACCTCATTGCAACTCCCCTCCAAGTCTCCGACCACTACCTTGTATCCTTTTCCCTCTCGCTCTCATCCAACACTTCCCACACTGCCCCTACTCGGATGGTATCGCGCCGTCCCAACCTTCGCTCTCTCTCCCCGCTACTCTCTCCTCTTCCATCCTATCATCTCTTCCCTCTGCTCATACCTTCTCCAACCTTTCTCCTGATTCTGCCTCCTCAACCCTCCTCTCTTCCCTTTCTGCATCCTTTGACTCTCTATGTCCCCTATCCTCCAGGCTGGCTCGGTCCTCCTCCCGCTCCGTGGCTCGATGACTCATTGCGAGCTCACAGAACAGAGCTCCGGGCAGCCGAGCGGAAATGGAGGAAAACCCGCCTCCCTGCGGACCTGGCATCCTTTCACTCCCTCCTCTCTACATTTTCCTCCTCTGTCTCTGCTGCTAAAGCCACTTTCTACCACTCTAAATTCCAAGCATCTGCCTCTAACCCTAGGAAGCTCTTTGCCACCTTCTCCTCCCTCCTGAATCCTCCTCCCCCTCCCCCTCCTCCCTCTCTGCAGATGACTTCGTCAACCATTTTGAAAAGAAGGTCGACGACATCCGATCCTCGTTTGCTAAGTCAAACGACACCGCTGGTTCTGCTCACACTGCCCTACCCTGTGCTCTGACCTCTTTCTCCCCTCTCTCTCCAGATGAAATCTCGCTTCTTGTGACGGCCGGCCGCCCAACAACCTGCCCGCTTGACCCTATCCCCTCCCTCTTCTCCAGACCATTTCCGGGGACCTTCTTCCTTACCTCACCTCGCTCATCAACTCATCCCTGACCGCTGGCTACGTCCCTTCCGTCTTCAAGAGAGCGAGAGTTGCACCCCTTCTGAAAAAACCTACACTCGATCCCTCCGATGTCAACAACTACAGACCAGTATCCATTCTTTCTTTTCTCTCCAAAACTCTTGAACGTGCCGTCCTTGGCCAGCTCTCCCGCTATCTCTCTCAGAATGACCTTCTTGATCCAAATCAGTCAGGTTACAAGACTAGTCATTCAACTGAGACTGCTCTTCTCTGCATCACGGAGGCGCTCCGCACTGCTAAAGCTAACTCTCTCTCCTCTGCTCTCATCCTTCTAGACCTATCGGCTGCCTTCGATACTGTGAACCATCAGATCCTCCTCTCCACCCTCTCCGAGTTGGGCATCTCCGGCGCGGCCCACGCTTGGATTGCGTCCTACCTGACAGGTCGCTCCTACCAGGTGGCGTGGCGAGAATCTGTCTCCTCGCCACGCGCTCTCACCACTGGTGTCCCCCAGGGCTCTGTTCTAGGCCCTCTCCTATTCTCGCTATACACCAAGTCACTTGGCTCTGTCATAACCTCACATGGTCTCTCCTATCATTGCTATGCAGACGACACACAATTAATCTTCTCCTTTCCCCCTTCTGATGACCAGGTGGCGAATCGCATCTCTGCATGTCTGGCAGACATATCAGTGTGGATGACGGATCACCACCTCAAGCTGAACCTCGGCAAGACGGAGCTGCTCTTCCTCCCGGGAAGGACTGCCCGTTCCATGATCTCGCCATCACGGTTGACAACTCCATTGTGTCCTCCTCCCAGAGCGCTAAGAACCTTGGCGTGATCCTGGACAACACCCTGTCGTTCTCAACCAACATCATGGCGGTGGCCCGTTCCTGTAGGTTCATGCTCTACAACATCCGCAGAGTACGACCCTGCCTCACACAGGAAGCGGCGCAGGTCCTAATCCAGGCACTTGTCATCTCCCGTCTGGATTACTGCAACTCGCTGTTGGCTGGGCTCCTGCCTGTGCCATTAAACCCCTACAACTCATCCAGAACGCCGCAGCCCGTCTGGTGTTCAACCTTCCCAAGTTCTCTCACGTCACCCCGCTCCTCCGCTCTCTCCACTGGCTTCCAGTTGAAGCTCGCATCCGCTACAAGACCATGGTGCTTGCCTACGGAGCTGTGAGGGGAACGGCACCGCAGTACCTCCAGGCTCTGATCAGGCCCTACACCCAAGCAAGGGCACTGCGTTCATCCACCTCTGGCCTGCTCGCCTCCCTACCATTGAGGAAGTACAGTTCCCGCTCAGCCCAGTCAAAACTGTTCGCTGCTCTGGCCCCCAATGGTGGAACAAACTCCCTCACGACGCCAGGACAGCGGAGTCAATCACCACCTTCCGGAGACACCTGAAACCCCACCTCTTCAAGGAATACCTAGGATAAGATAAGTAATCCTTCTCACCCCCCCTTAATGATTTAGATGCACTATTGTAAAGTGGCTGTTCCACTGGATGTCAGAAGGTGAATTCACCAATTTGTAAGTCGCTCTGGATAAGAGCGTCTGCTAAATGACTTAAATGTAAATGTAAATGTAAATGAATAACAAGGAGAGAGTATTATAGACAGATGTATCAGTGTGAATAACAAGGAGAGAGTATTATAGACAGATGTATCAGTGTGAATAACAATGAGAGAGCACAGAGTATTATAGCGTATGAGTCTGCAGCTATCAGCAAGCGGCCTGCACTACACTACACACTGGTCATCTACAACGCATCAAAAGACAATAAGTGTTTGTTAATTGGGATCTACATCCAATACGTCATTTTAATGTTGTTGCTGCAGCTTGGCAACTTCAGAGGATTATTGAAGTGGTTCTGACCTGTAGTATATTTCAAGAAAACAAATGGCCATTGGTTTAAAAAAAAACAAACACAAAAAAAAACAAGCTCCTACAGGTTTTTAATTGTAAGCGGGGAGCGATTTCCTACCATAAGTCATTCTGGAAGGGCACTAGCAACCCTTCAGGAATTTCATTGCTTTAGAATACTGAGGCCAGCAAAAGAGAGAACAAGGGAGAGGGAGGGAGGGAGGGAGGGAGGGAGGGAGGGAGGGAGGGAGGGAGGGAGGGAGGGAGGGAGGAGGGAGGGAGGGAGGGAGGGAGGGAGGGAGACAGAGAGGGAGGGAGGGAGACTAGGATGTAGCAGAAAGCCCACAGACAAGGCAGTGTGGACTGGAGACTAGGAGGTAGCTGAAAGCCCACAGGCAAGGCAGTGTGGACTGGAGACTAGGAGGTAGCTGAAAGCCCACAGACAAGGCAGTGTGGACTGGAGACTAGGAGGTAGCTGAAAGCCCACAGACAAGGCAGTGTGGACTGGAGACTAGGAGGTAGCTGAAAGCCCACAGACAAGGCAGTGTGGACTGGAGACTAGGAGGTAGCTGAAAGCCCACAGACAAGGCAGTGTGGACTGGAGACTAGGAGGTAGCTGAAAGCCCACAGACAAGGCAGTGTGGACTGGAGACTAGGAGGTAGCTGAAAGCCCACAGACAAGGCAGTGTGGACTGGAGACTAGGAGGTAGCTGAAAGCCCACAGACAAGGCAGTGTGGACTGGAGACTAGGAGGTAGCAGAAAGCCCACAGACAAGGCAGTGTGGACTGGAGACTAGGAGTTAGCTGAAAGCCCACAGGCAAGGCAGTGTGGACTGGAGACTAGGAGTTAGCTGAAAGCCCACAGGCAAGGCAGTGTGGACTGGAGACTAGGAGGTAGCTGAAAGCCCACAGGCAAGGCAGTGTGGACTGGAGACTAGGAGTTAGCTGAAGGCCCACAGACAAGGCAGTGTGGACTGGAGACTAGGAGGTAGCTGAAAGCCCACAGACAAGGCAGTGTGGACTGGAGACTAGGAGGTAGCTGAAAGCCCACAGACAAGGCAGTGTGGACTGGAGACTAGGAGGTAGCTGAAAGCCCACAGACAAGGCAGTGTGGACTGGAGACTAGGAGGTAGCTGAAAGCCCACAGACAAGGCAGTGTGGACTGGAGACTAGGAGGTAGCTGAAAGCCCACAGACAAGGCAGTGTGGACTGGAGACTAGGAGGTAGCAGAAAGCCCACAGACAAGGCAGTGTGGACTGGAGACTAGGAGTTAGCTGAAAGCCCACAGGCAAGGCAGTGTGGACTGGAGACTAGGAGTTAGCTGAAAGCCCACAGGCAAGGCAGTGTGGACTGGAGACTAGGAGGTAGCTGAAAGCCCACAGGCAAGGCAGTGTGGACTGGAGACTAGGAGGTAGCTGAAAGCCCACAGGCAAGGCAGTGTGGACTGGAGACTAGGAGGTAGCTGAAAGCCCACAGGCAAGGCAGTGTGGACTGGAGACTAGGAGGTAGCTGAAAGCCCACAGGCAAGGCAGTGTGGACTGGAGACTAGGAGTTAGCTGAAAGCCCACAGGCAAGGCAGTGTGGACTGGAGACTAGGAGGTAGCTGAAAGCCCACAGGCAAGGCAGTGTGGACTGGAGACTAGGAGTTAGCTGACAGCCCACAGGCAAGGCAGTGTGGACTGGAGACTAGGAGGTAGCTGAAAGCCCACAGACAAGGCAGTGTGGACTGGAGACTAGGAGTTAGCTGAAAGCCCACAGGCAAGGCAGTGTGGACTGGAGACTAGGAGGTAGCTGAAAGCCCACAGGCAAGGCAGTGTGGACTGGAGACTAGGAGGTAGCTGAAAGCCCACAGGCAAGGCAGTGTGGTCTGGAGACTAGGAGGTAGCTGAAAGCCCACAGGCAAGGCAGTGTGGTCTGGAGACTAGGAGGTAGCTGAAAGCCCACAGGCAAGGCAGTGTGGACTGGAGACTAGGAGTTAGCTGAAAGCCCACAGACAAGGCAGTGTGGACTGGAGACTAGGAGGTAGCTGAAAGCCCACAGACAAGGCAGTGTGGACTGGAGACTAGGAGTTAGCTGAAAGCCCACAGACAAGGCAGTGTGGACTGGAGACTAGGAGTTAGCTGAAAGCCCACAGGCAAGGCAGTGTGGACTGGAGACTAGGAGGTAGCTGAAAGCCCCCAGGCAAGGCAGTGTGGACTGGAGACTAGGAGGTAGCTGAAAGCCCACAGGCAAGGCAGTGTGGACTGGAGACTAGGAGTTAGCTGAAAGCCCACAGACAAGGCAGTGTGGACTGGAGACTAGGAGGTAGCTGAAAGCCCACAGGCAAGGCAGTGTGGACTGGAGACTAGGAGTTAGCTGAAAGCCCACAGACAAGGCAGTGTGGACTGGAGACTAGGAGGTAGCTGAAAGCCCACAGGCAAGGCAGTGTGGACTGGAGACTAGGAGGTAGCTGAAAGCCCACAGGCAAGGCAGTGTGGACTGGAGACTAGGAGTTAGCTGAAAGCCCACAGGCAAGGCAGTGTGGACTGGAGACTAGGAGTTAGCTGAAAGCCCACAGGCAAGGCAGTGTGGACTGGAGACTAGAGAAGAATGGGTAGTGCCAGGTGAAATGATTTACTACAAATATGATATATGATATACACTGCATTTGGAAAGTATTCAGACCCCTTGACTTTTTCCCCAAAAATGGACTTTACAGCCTTATTCTAAAATGGATTAAATAAATGTAAAAAATCCTTGGTGCATCAAAGCTGGGACCGAGAGACTGAAAAACAGCTTCTATCTCTGTAACGATTCTCGTCCTCTTCTTCTGACGAGGAGTAGCAAGGATCGAAAACAAAATGCAGCGTGGTATATATCCATAATGATTCAATGATTTTAATTAATACAAAATACAAAAGAACAAGAGAATCAAAATGAAAACCGAAACAGAATGGTGCAAACACTGAAACTGAAAAATAAAAACCCACGAAACCCAGGTGGAAAAAGGCTACCTGAGTATGATTCTCAATCAGAGGCAACTAATGACACCGGCCTTTGATTTGGCAACCATACCAGGCCAAACTCAAAAACCAACATAGAAAAACAAACATAGACTGCCCACCCCAACTCACGCCCAGAGAGAATGATTTATTTCAGCTTTTATTTCTTTCATCACATTCCCAGTGGGTCAGAAGATTACATACACTCAATTAGTATTTGATAGCATTGCATTGTTACGTCAAGCGGTTTCGGGTAGCCTTCCACAAGCTTCCCACAATAATTTAGGTGAATTTTGTCTCTTCCTCCTGACAGAGCTGGTGTAACGGAGTCAGGTTTGTAGGCCTCCTTGCTCGCACACGCTTTTTCAGATCTGCCCACAAATTTTCTATAGGATTGAGGTCAGGGCTTTGTGATGGCCACTCCAATATCTTGACTTTGTTGTCCTTAAGCCATTTTGCCACAACTTTGGAAGTATGCTTGGGGTCATTGTCCATTTGGAAGACACATTTGCGACCAAGCTTTAACTGATGTCTTGAGATGTTGCTTCAATATATCCACATAATTTTTCCTCCCTCATGATGCCATCTATTTTGTGAAGTGCACCAGTCCCTCCTGCAGCAAAGCACCCCCACAGCATGATGCTACCTCCCAAGTGCTTTACGGCTGGGATGGTAATCTTCGGCTTGCAAGCCTCCCCCTTTTTCCTCCAAACATAACGATGGTCATTATGGCCAAACAGTTCCCTATTTGTTTCATCAGACCAGAGGATATTTCTCCAAAAAGTACAATCTTTGTCCCCATGTGCAGTTGTAGACCGAAGTCTGGCTTTTTTATGGCGGTTTTGGAGCAGTGGCTTCTTCCTTGCTGAGCGGCCTTCCAGGTTATATCGACATAGGGCTCGTTTTACTGTGGATATAGATACTTTGTACCTGTTTTCTCCAGTATCTTCACAAGGTTCTTTGCTGTTGTTCTGGGATTGATTTGCACTTTTCTCACCAAAGTATGTTCATCTCTAGGAGACAGAACGCGTCTCCTTCCTGAGCGGTATGACGGCTGCATGGTCCCATGGTGTTTATACTTGCATACTATTGTTTGTACAGATGAACGTGGTACCTTCAGGTGTTTGGAAATTGCTCCCAAGAATGAACTAGACTTGTGGAGGTCTACAATTTTTTTTCTGAGGTCTTGGCTGATTTCTTTTGATTTTCCCATGATGTCAAGCAAAGAGGCACTGAGTTTGAAGGTAGGCCTTGAAATACATCCACAGGTATACCTCCAATTGACTGAAATGATGTCAATTAGCCTATCAGAAGCTTCTAAAGCCATGACATCCTTTTCTGGAATTTTCCAAGCTGTTTAAAGGCACAGTCAACTTAGTGTTTGTAAACTTCTGACCCACTGGAATTGTGATACAGTGAATTATAAGTGAAACAATCTGTCTGTAAACAATTTTTGGAAAAATGATTTGTGTCATTCACAAAGTAGATGTCCTAACCAACTTGGCAAAACTATAGTTTGTTAACAAGACATTTGTGGAGTGGTTGAAAAACGAGTTTTAATGACTCCAACCTAAGTGCATGTAAGCATGTAAACTTCCCACTTCAACAGTAAATGGTTTAACATGAACTGCACTAGCTAGCTAGCTAAACTCAGCTCATCATCAATGGTATCAAATACATCAAAAACATGGTTGGCAAATAGACAACTGGCTGTCTATATTGATGTGGTTACAATTACTAAACATTTGGATAAACAAATATTTTATGAAAACATGATGTGATGTACGACAGGTTTGTGTTTCAGAAAAGTTGATGACGTCTCTTGTAACTTGCATCGGCCAACAGAAATTGCTTTGTGTGACACAGGTTTCAGACACATGGCATAAAGCCAAGGCTAAATGTGTAGAATTTCAGGAAATTAGCTTAATTAAAAACAGCTATATTTTTTACCAGAAAGGTGAGATGTTAACCTTAATTTCATGAAGTTGCAGCTGCTGGCTGGACTTTGTTAAACTAATGAAGGTTGCAGCTGCTGGCTGGGCTTGGTTAAACTAATGAAGGTTGCAGGTGCTGGCTGGGCTTGGTTAAACTAATGAAGGTTGCAGCTGCTGGCTGGGCTTGGTTAAACTAATGAAGGTTGCAGCTGCTGGCTGGGCTTGGTTAAACTAATGAAGATTGCAGCTGCTGGCTGGGCTTGGTTAAACTAATGAAGGTTGCAGCTGCTGGCTGGGCTTGGTTAAACTAATGAAGGTTGCAGCTGCTGGCTGGGCTTGGTTAAACTAATGAAGGTTGCAGCTGCTGGCTGGGCTTGGTTAAACTAATGAAGGTTGCAGCTGCTGGCTGGGCTTGGTTAAACTAATGAAGATTGCAGCTGCTGGCTGGGCTTGGTTAAACTAATGAAGGTTGCAGCTGCTGGCTGGGCTTGGTTAAACTAATGAAGGTTGCAGCTGCTGGCTGGGCTTGGTTAAACTAATGAAGGTTGCAGCTGCTGGCTGGGCCTGGTTAAACTAATGAAGGTTGTAGCTGCTGGCTGGGCCTGGTTAAACTAATGAAGGTTGTAGCTGCTGGCTGGGCTTGGTTAAACTAATGAAGATTGCAGCTGCTGGCTGGGCCTGGTTAAACTAATGAAGATTGCAGCTGCTGGCTGGGCTTGGTTAAACTAATGAAGATTGCAGCTGCTGGCTGGGCTTGGTTAAACTAATGAAGGTTACAGCTGTTGGCTGGGCTTGGTTAAACTAATGAAGGTTACAGCTGCTGGCTGGGCTTGGTTAAACTAATGAAGATTGCAGGTGCTGGCTGGGCTTGGTTAAACTAATGAAGGTTGCAGCTGCTGGCTGGGCTTGGTTAAACTAATGAAGGTTGCAGCTGCTGGCTGAACTTGGTTTCCAATGGAGGAAGTGCTTTAACCCCATTCTTAGTTTGTGAATTCTAAATTATGTACTGGACTAGTTACACAGATACTGCTGAGGAAGCGAATGGATCATGATCAAAGACCTGGAAACCATGGAAACCATGTGTTTGTTACCATTCCACTGATTCTGCTGCAGTTATTACCACGAGCCCCGTCCTCCCCAAATTAAAGTGCCACCAACCTCCTGTGCTGTGTGACAATAATCCCTACGAGCACGAGACAGTACATATTTGTCAACGGTCTTGTGCTCACTGGGGTAAGCAGCCATTGCAGCCTCAGTCCATAGTCATCACGTGTTTCATTAATAAAGGGAAGTGCAATTAACTGTCTCCGATCCATTGAGTTAACATACGGATGGTAAAGCACGTGTACTGTATAAAATAAAACTTACTGTAGGATTTCTTTGCGCGTGAAGAATGTGCAGTCCTGGAAAGAGACAAAGGAACGTTAAAAGCCCGTTTGAATGAACAGACCAGACTAGCAGAACAAAGATTTAAATGATGGGCGGTGTGGCAGCAGCTCTCATTTGATGCCAACCATTGGGCACTAAACCCCGGGGGTGTTTAGATGAGGCACTCCAGGCTCAATGGCGTTTACCACAAATCAGAGGTTTACGTGGCGTTATTATGAAACGAGCTCATTTATTCCTTTGTTTGGTGGGAACCAAACCTGTACACCTCAGCGATAATTTAGCGTGCGCTGGCAAATTGACACGCTATTTCATATACAGCGCACTACTTTTAATGAGGGTTCTGGTAATAGGGAATAGGGTGCCGTTTGGGATGGAATCTTACAGTATATAGCCAGTAGTCCGCCTACCTGGGACTTATCTCAACCACCCAACAATAAACAACTATAGCGCACGGAAAATGACCAGTGTGTTAGAGAAATATACATTTGCCTGAAAAGAAACTTATTTTCATTATGGTAATTTGCAATTCTTCATGATGAATTAATTTCCTGAGGTTTTCGATTAACAATATGGATTAATAAACATAAATTGGCCTGTCTAAACTACTTAATCCACACACAATGTTACATGTATTTGATATGACAATATGGAAATTAAGTAGCCTAAATGAGGTGAAGAAAAAAATATTTGAACACATTTTACCTGATATGCCTCGAACTGTTCATCAGTAAATATCGTTTGCTTATTACCCATCCTGGTTGAGTATTTTCCCCATCACACAGATACATTACATTGGACGCTCGTGACGTGCTTATTTCTGTTTCAGTCATTTAAGACGACATCATCGCATTATCTTGTGAAAGATTTCATTCATAAAAACCCAACGTGAATTTAACGAACAAAAACGCGTTGATTAGAAATGCAAAATCTCAAAGGAACAGGTGATTTTGTAAAGAGGTGTGACGAAAAAGACAAATATATTCCTTTCCCTGCATCCTTGGAGCGGCAGCGTGGCGAGGGTAGGTAGGGTACCACTGACTCTGCCCTTGTTGAACGTTGTGTCATCACTGGACTGTTTCAGGATGTTGCAGCCGATACAGTAGCGTCGCAGACCAAGGCAAGCCAGCAGGCGGCGTCATTTAGGAAGCCAAGTGGTCAGATCTGTCCAGCTATGTGACGGGTTCCTATGGAAATGGTATATGGTGCCACATTACGCTGCTTTTTGAAACAGCATTAGAAGTTATATACAGTAAATCTAACGGAAGCTACTGTATGGAGATCTAACGGAAGCTACTGTATGGAGAT
>NW_027015638.1:0-11222 GCF_036934945.1 Oncorhynchus masou masou
ACCAGTAGACTACCAGTAGACTCCCAGTAGACTCACCAGTAGACTACCAGTAGACTCACCAGTAGACTCACCAGTAGACTACCAGTCGACTCACCAGTAGACTACCAGTAGACTCACCAGTAGACTACCAGTAGACTACCAGTAGACTACCAGTAGACTCACTAGACTACCAGTAGACTACCAGTAGACTACCAGTAGACTACCAGTAGACTCACCAGTAGACTCACCAGTAGACTACCAGTAGACTCACCAGTAGACTCACCAGTAGACTACCAGTAGACTACCAGTAGACTCACTAGACTACCAGTAGACTACCAGTAGACTACCAGTAGACTCACCAGTAGACTACCAGTAGACTCACCAGTAGACTACCAGTAGACTACCAGTAGACTCACCAGTAGACTCACCAGTAGACTACCAGTAGACTACCAGTAGACTCACCAGTAGACTACCAGTAGACTCACCAGTAGACTACCAGTAGACTCACCAGTAGACTACCAGTAGACTACCAGTAGACTCACCAGTAGACTACCAGTAGACTACCAGTAGACTCACCAGTAGACTCACCAGTAGACTACCAGTAGACTACCAGTAGACTCACCAGTAGACTCACCAGTAGACTACCAGTAGACTCACTAGACTACCAGTATGTGAAAATGCTGGCAGAGGCCTACAGGCATTTATATATTCATTTCCATTTTTATTTAACCTTTATTTAATCAAGGGGAGTCTCATTTAGACCAAAGTATATATTTTTTAAACAGTCCTGCATGACAAGATCAAGCAAATAAAAGTTAGAGACGCAGATACTACAATCATGCAGAAGCATAATAAATACACAAAGAATAAAAAAAACACAATCATAAGAGATGACATGTAGCCTAGCAGTTAAGCCTAGCGATCAATCATATAATATGACATGTAGCCTAGCGATCAATCATATAATATGACAGGTAGCCTAGCGATCAATCATATAATATGACAGGTAGCCTAGCGATCAATCATATAAGATGACAGGTAGCCTAGCGATCAATCATTAGAGATGACAGGTAGCCTAGCTATCAATCATATAATATGACAGGTAGCCCAGCAATCAATCATATAATATGACAGGTAGCCTAGCAATCAATCATATACGATGACAGGTAGCCTAGCGATCAATCATTAGAGATGACAGGTAGCCTAGCTAATCAATCATAAAAGATGACAGGTAGCCTAGCAATCAATCATAAGAGATGACAGGTAGCCTAGCGATCAAGCATACAATTTGACAGGTAGCCTAGCGATCAGTCATAAATGATGACAGGTAGCCCAGCGATCAATCATAAATTATGACATGTAGCCTAGCGATCAATCATACAATTTGACAGGTAGCCTAGCAATCAGTCATAAATGATGACAGGTAGCCCAGCGATCAATCATAAATGATGACATGTAGCCTAGCGATCAGTCATAAATGATGACAGGTAGCCCAGCGATCAATCATAAATGATGACATGTAGCCTAGCGATCAATCATAAATGGTGACATGTAGCCTAGCGGTTAACTTCTTCGATATGGGGCGCTCTTTTAATTTTTGGACAAAAAAAGTTCCCTTTTTAAACAAGATATTTTGTCACGAAAAGATGCTCGAATATGCATATAATTGACAGCTTTGGAAAGAAAACACTCTGACGTTTCCAAAACTGCAAAGATATTATCTGTGAGTGCCACAGAACTGATGCTACAGGCGAAACCAAGATGAAATTTCAAACAGGAAATGGCCCAGATTTTGAGGGCGCTGTGTTCCAATGTCTCCTTATATGGCTGTGAATGTGCCAGCAATGAGCCTTCTCTTTCTGTCGTTTCCCCAAGGTGTCTGCAGCTTTGTGACTTATTTGTAGGCATATCATTGGAAGATTGAACATAAGAGACTACATTTACCAGGTGCCCGCTTGGTGTCCTCCGTCGAAATTATTGCGTAATCTCCAGCTGCGTGCATTTTACCATTTGCTTCAGAGGAGAAAGTAAACTGCGACGAATGATTTATCATCGAATAGATATGTGAAAAACACCTTGAGGATTGATTCTAAACAACGTTTGCCATGTTTCTGTCGATATTATGGAGTTAATTTTGAAAAAAGTTCGGCGTTGTAATGACTGAATTTTCGTTTTTTCTTAGCGAAACGTGATGAACAAAACGGAGCGATTTCTTCTACACAAATTATCTTTTTGGAAAAACTGAACATTTGCTATCTAACTGAGAGTCTCCTCATTGAAAACATCCGAAGTTCTTCAAAGGTAAATTATTTTATTTGAATGCTTTTCTTGATTTTGCCAAATGTTGCCTGCTGAATGCTAGGCTTAATGCTATGCTAGCTATCAATACTTTTACACAAATGTTTGTGTAGCTATGGTTGAAAAGCATTTTTTGAAAATCTGAGATGACAGTGTTGTTAAGAAAAGGCTAAGCTTGAGAGCAAACGCATTATTTGAATTTTATTTGCGATTTTCAGAAATGCGTTAACGTTGCGTTATGCTAATGAGCCTGAGGCTTTAGTCACGATCCCGGATCCGGGATGGGGAGTTTCAAGAGGTTAACAAAAGGCTAAGCTTGTGAGTCAATATATTTCTTTCATTTCATTTGCGATTTTCATGAATAGTTAACGTTGCGTTATGCTAACGAGCTTGAGGCTATGATTACGCTCCCGGATATGGGATAACTCGACGCAAGAAGTTAATAAGAGCGTTGGGCCAGTAACCGAAAGGTCGCTGGTTCGGTAACCTGAGCTGACTAGGTGAAAAATATCTCGATGTACCCTTGAGCAAGGTACTTCACCCTTAATTGCTCATGTAAATCGCTCTGGATTAAAGTGTCTGCTAAATTACTAAATGTAATAAATTACAACCACATTCCTCAGTGACGAGGTCCTCTACCGACAATCTGAATTGCCTGTAAGGCACCAATGCTTCCCAACTGTAGGTTATTCTGAAAATCGTTCCTTCATCTGTTCAAACCATTTAGAAATTAGACTAAAATGTAAATCCTCACTGACAAATAAAAACTACTGGAAAGTCTCAACGGTTGGTTTCTCTAGCTATCCTGGTTGAGCTGTTTGTCAATAATCCTCCCGCTGACTCATTGACTGACAGAGCTGCCTTAATAATATTAGAAGAGAGAGGAACAGGTTAGCGTTGTGACATCATGTTGTGGCTCAATCAGACCATCAATAATCTATCAGAGCCTCAAAAAATGGTGATAATGAATCAGATTAGGCATCTCAACCCCCCCCACTGACACTGCTGCAGTCAGTCAGGCACTAAAGCCCTGTAGTACACACTCTTGTTTTGCAACATCTACATTTGACATTTTAGTGGTGACAGGGGTATATAGTATTGCTGGAGGCAGTAAGGGGTACAGTATTTGTTGAGAGTTTACTTGAGGTAATGGTGCTACAGCAGTTCTGTTGTCAGTACGGTGTTGATTGGTAACAGCAGGGGACGATGTAAGTATGCCACATAGACATGTCACTCCTTCCAGTAGCATCTTTTCAGCAGATTCTTATTCTGCCAGTATAAAATGGGTTATGTAAGAGGTTATGCTTACTCCAGTACTCCTTCCCTCTCTCCTCTCCTCTCCCGTCCCTCTCTCCTCCTCTCCCGTCAACATTTCACCTCCTGACTACTCTTAGGCTTTAAAATACAGAATGACAGTGTCAAGGAGGGATTAATTCTTTGTAGAATGTGATGTAAGCAATACTTTAATGTCTAAATCCACCAGTCAGCTACAACCTGGGGAGAGGAAAGGAGGAGGAAGAGGAGGATGAGGCGGAGGAGGAGGATGTGGAGGGAGAGTAGAAATCTAATCCAGAAAAGGGGTCCCACGTTACCAGTTTCTAAACACGGCGTCCATCTCTTCCCCTGGAACCCTGTAGTCTGTTCATTAGTCTGAGAAACAAATGGTGCAGCAGGAGGAGCTGTGTCAGATTCAACTCAGCCTAATGAGAAGCAGACCTGTGAGGGAACCTGGGAGGGACGAAATGCAATTAGCTTAAGTGCTTGGGGTTCATGACGTTCCAGGGACTGTGGAATAGAGGAATGGATCACTGTGGCTGATGCCCTGAAGGAATCAGAGCACAGTCTGCTGGTTTGTGTGTGGCAGCAACAGATATATATCCTAGATTTACGTTCAGCTTGTTATTAAAGTGTACACGATAAGAGGACGTTGACTTACTTTAGAAACACTTCGGTAAGAACGGAGATCTTGAGCAAATAACGGATTCATCTAAATATATGTGAATGTAAGCGAGAACACTGACGGAGTCCACTCGGCTGAAACACTGGTGCTTCTTTTAACCAATAACCACCTACACATATTATGATTAATATATAATATACAGTATACGTATAATGCACTTATCTTCCGATTATTGCATCAGAGCAAGAATATGTGCTTACATTCTTCTCTAATGTGAAATACCAGGAGAATTGGGGTCAAGGACTTCTCAGGGATTTAAGGAGAATATGAGTCATTCTAAGGACTTCTCATGGTGCCTGTCAGGATGATGTCATGGTGCCTGTCAGGATGATGTCATGGTGCCTTTCAGAATGATGTCATGGTGCCTTTCAGGATGATGTCATGGTGCCTGTCAGGATGATGTCATGGTGCCTGTCAGGATGATGTCATGGTGCCTGTCAGGATGATGTCATGGTGCCTGTCAGGATGATGTCATGGTGCCTGTCAGGATGATGTCATGGTGCCTGTCAGGATGATGTCATGGTGCCTGTCAGGATGATGTCATGGTGGCTTTCAGGATGATGTCATGGTGCCTGTCAGGATGATGTCATGGTGCCTGTCAGGATGATGTCATGGTGCCTTTCAGAATGATGTCATGGTGCCTTTCAGGATGATGTCATGGTGCCTTTCTGGATGATGTCATGGTGCCTTTCAGGATGATGTCATGGTGCCTTTCAGAATGATGTCATGGTGCCTTTCAGAATGATGTCATGGTGCCTTTCAGGATGATGTCATGGTGCCTTTCTGGATGAGGTCATGGTGCCTGTCAGGATGATGTCATGGTGCCTTTCAGGATGATGTCATGGTGCCTTTCAGGATGAGGTCATGGTGCCTGTCAGGATGATGTCATGGTGCCTGTCAGGATGATGTCATGGTGCCTGTCAGGATGATGTCATGGTGCCTGTCAGGATGATGTCATGGTGCCTGTCAGGATGATGTCATGGTGCCTTTCAGGATGATGTCATGGTGCCTTTCAGGATGATGTCATGGTGCCTTTCAGGATGATGTCATGGTGCCTTTCAGGATGATGTCATGGTGCCTGTCAGGATGATGTCATGGTGCCTTTCAGGATGATGTCATGGTGCCTTTCAGGATGATGTCATGGTGCCTTTCAGGATGAGGTCATGGTGCCTGTCAGGATGATGTCATGGTGCCTTTCAGGATGATGTCATGGTGCCTGTCAGGATGATGTCATGGTGCCTTTCAGGATGATGTCATGGTGCCTTTCAGTATGATGTCATGGTGCCTTTCAGGATGATGTCATGGTGCCTGTCAGATGATGTCTGGTGCCTTTCAGATGATCATGTCAGTGGGGATGAAGTCAGTGCCTTTCAGGATGATGTCATGGTGCCTTTCAGGATGATGTCATGGTGCCTTTCAGGATGATGTCATGGTGCCTGTCAGGATGATGTCATGGTGCCTGTCAGGATGATGTCATGGTGCCTGTCAGGATGATGTCATGGTGCCTTTCAGGATGATGTCATGGTGCCTTTCAGGATGATGTCATGGTGCCTGTCAGGATGATGTCATGGTGCCTGTCAGGATGATGTCATGGTGCCTTTCTGGATGATGTCATGGTGCCTTTCAGGATGATGTCATGGTGCCTGTCAGGATGATGTCATGGTGCATTTCAGGATGATGTCATGGTGCCTTTCAGGATGATGTCATGGTGCCTTTCAGGATGATGTCATGGTGCCTTTCAGGATGATGTCATGGTGCCTGTCAGGATGATGTCATGGTGCCTGTCAGGATGATGTCATGGTGCCTTTCAGGATGATGTCATGGTGCCTTTCAGGATGATGTCATGGTGCCTTTCAGGATGATGTCATGGTGCCTTTCAGGATGATGTCATGGTGCCTGTCAGGATGATGTCATGGTGCCTGTCAGGATGATGTCATGGTGCCTTTCTGGATGATGTCATGGTGCCTTTCAGGATGATGTCATGGTGCCTGTCAGGATGATGTCATGGTGCCTGTCAGGATGATGTCATGGTGCCTTTCTGGATGATGTCATGGTGCCTTTCAGGATGATGTCATGGTGCCTGTCAGGATGATGTCATGGTGCCTGTCAGGATGATGTCATGGTGCCTGTCAGGATGATGTCATGGTGCCTTTCAGGATGATGTCATGGTGCCTTTCAGGATGATGTCATGGTGCCTTTCTGGATGATGTCATGGTGCCTTTCAGGATGACGTCATGGTGCCTTTCAGGATGATGTCATGGTGCCTGTCAGGATGATGTCATGGTGCCTGTCAGGATGATGTCATGGTGCCTGTCAGGATGATGTCATGGTGCCTTTCAGGATGATGTCATGGTGCCTTTCAGGATGATGTCATGGTGCCTGTCAGGATGATGTCATGGTGCCTTTCAGGATGACGTCATGGTGCCTTTCAGGATGATGTCATGGTGCCTTTCAGGATGAGGTCATGGTGCCTTTCAGGATGATGTCATGGTGCCTGTCAGGATGATGTCATGGTGCCTGTCAGGATGATGTCATGGTGCCTGTCAGGATGATGTCATGGTGCCTGTCAGGATGATGTCAGGGTGCCTTTCAGGATGATGTCATGGTGCCTTTCAGGATGATGTCATGGTGCCTTTCAGGATGACGACTGGCTCTATTTTTCCCATTTCTGATTTAATATTTTTGGCATATTTTGACACTGAATATAAATCACATTCTTTAACCAAAACCTTGAACATTTTATACTCATTTAATTTATTCAATAAACAAATTTATGCAACAGCCAATGCCCCTGTGGGAAAAGTAATTCGCCCTTTACATCCATGTTGTCCAAAAAGTGCCATCTGGAGTCTTGACAGGCCTTCTGCATGTGATAACCACACATGTGATAACCACACGTGTGATAACCACACATGCAGATAACCACACATGTGATAACCACACATGCAGATAACCACATGTGATAACCACACATGCAGATAACCACACATGTGATATCACACATGCAGATAACCACACATGTGATAACCACACATGCAGATAACCACATGTGATAAACACACATGTGATAACCACACATGTGATAACCACACATGCAGATAACCACATGTGATAACCACACATGCAGATAACCACATGTGATAACCACACATGCAGATAACCACATGTGATAACCACCCATGCAGATAACCACATGCAGATAACAACACATGCAGATAACCATGCAGATAACCACATGTGTGGTTACACATGTGGTTATCTGCATGTGTGGTTATCACACGTGTGTGGTTATCTGCATGTGTGGTTATCAATCTGCATGGGTGGTTATCACATGTAGATAACCACACATGTGATAACCACACATGCAGATAACCACACATGTGTGGTTATCTGCATGTGATAAACACACATGTGATAACCACACATGTGATAACCACATGTGATAACCACACATGCAGATAACCACATGTGATAAACTACACATGCAGATACCACACATGCAGATAACCACACATGATAACCATCACATGGAGATCACATGTGTGTTTATCACATGCAGATAACCACACATGTGATAAACACACATGTGATAACCACACATGTGATAACCACACATGCAGATAACCACATGTGATAACCACATGCAGATAACCACATGTGATAACCACACATGCAGATAACCACATGTGATAACCACACATGCAGATAACCACACGTGATAACCACACATGCAGATAACCACACATGCAGATAACATGTGATAACCACACATGCAGATAACCACATGTGATAACCACACATGCAGATAACCACACATGTGATAACCACACATGCAGATAACCACACGTGATAACCACACATGCAGATAACCACACATGCAGCATAACCACACATGCAGATAACCACATGTGATAACCACATGCAGATAACCTGTGATAACATGCAGATAACCACATGTGATAACCACACATGTGATAACCACACATGCAGATAACCACCCAGATAACCACACATGCAGATAACCACATGTGATAACCACATGTGCAGATAACCACATGTGATAACCACACATGCAGATAACCACATGATAACCACATGCAGATAACCACACATGCAGATAACCACATGTGATAACCACACATGCAGAGATAATCCGTTCACCTACTCTGCGTCTTACAAAGACACGGCGGTTGGAACCAAAATCTCAAATTTATTTGGCTGCAATTTCTGAGGGTGGTAAGTCTAATGAACTTATCCTCTGCAGCAGAGGAAACTCTGGGTCTTCCTTTCCTGTATGATCCTCATGAGAGCCAGTTTCATCATAGCACTGGATGGTTTTTGCGACTTCATCTTGAAGAAACTTCCAATAAAATCAAATCAAATTGTATTGGTCACATACACATGGTTAGCAGATCTTAATGTGAATATAGCTAAATGTTTGTGCTTCGAGTTCTGACATTGCAGTAATATCTAACAGGTAATCTATCAATTCCACAACAACTACCTAATGCACACACATCTAAGTAAAGGGATGGAATAAGAATATGTACATATAAATATATGGATGAGCGATGACCGAGCATCATAGGCAAGATGCAATAGATGGTATTAAATACAGTACATATGAGATGAGTAATGCAAGATATGTAAACATCATTATTAAAGTGGCATTTTTAAAGTTACAGTGATCCATTTATTAAAGTGGCCAATGATTTCTAGTTAGTATGTAGGCAGCAGCCTCTCTGTGTTAGTGGTGGCTGTTTAACAGTCGGATGGCCTTGAGATAGAAGCTGTTTTTCAGTCTCTCTGTCCCAGCTTTGATGCACCTGTACTGATCTCGCCTTTGAATCTTCTCTACACCACCCCTACCTTGTCACAACTCAGCTGATTGGCTCAAACACATTAAGAAGGAAATAAATTCCACAAATTAACTTTTAACAGGGCACGCCTGTTAATTAAAATGCATTCCAGGTGACAACCTCATGAAGCTGGTTGAGAGAACGACAAGAGTGTGCAAAGCTGTCATCATGGCAAAGGGTGGCTACTTCAAAGAATTTAAAGTATAAAATACATTTGGATTTGTTTAACACTAGGGTTTAGGGTTACTACATGATTCCATATGTGCTATTTCAAAGCATTGATGTCTTCACTATTATTCTACAAGGTAGAAAATGGGAAAAATAAAGAAAAACCCTGGAATGAGTAGGTGTTTCCAAACATTTTACTGGTCCTGTAGGTTCTGGTTCAAAATAGGATAACATTCCGTGAGAAAAAATATTAAAATATAGAGGAAATCTGAAAGGGGGTAAATGCATTTTCACACCACTGTAAGTAAACAGCCAGTGGCTGGTTCTGGATGCGGAGACATCAAAGGGATTTCTGTAAGTTTGCTGGTTCCCTTCCTCCCCAGTCCCATGAAGGTCTGCTTCTCCTCTCTCTGCTCTCCAGTTCTCCTTAAGCAGTGAGCACTGCTCAGTATCGCCCATATATAACTGATAAAGTGCATCCTCCAGCCCAAATGTAGTTCAACACAGCCTCCAGCCCTAGTGTAGTTCCACACAGCCTCCAGCCCTAATGTAGTTCCACACAGCCTCCAGCCATAGTGTAGTTCCACACAGCCTCCAGCCCTAGTGTAGTTCCACACAGCCTCCAGCCCAAATGTAGTTCAACACAGCCTCCAGCCCTAGTGTAGTTCCACACAGCCTCCAGCCCTAATGTAGTTCCACACAGCCTCCAGCCCAAATGTAGTTCCACACAGCCTCCAGCCCCAGTGTTGTTCCACACAGCCTACATAACCTAGTGTAGTTCCACACAGCCTACAGCCATAGTGTAGTTCCACACAGTCTCCAGCACTAGTTTAGTTCCACACAGACTCCAGCCCTAGTGTAGTTCCACACAGCCTCCAGCCCTAGTGTAGTTCCACACAGCCTCCAGTCCTAGTGTAGTTCCACACAGCCTCCAGTCCGAGTGTAGTTCCACACAGCCTCCAGACCTAGTGTAGTTCCACACAGCCTCCAGCCCTAGTGTAGTTCCACACAGCCTCCAGCCCTAATGTAGTACCACACAGCCTCCAGCCCTGAGTGTAGTTCAACACAGCCTCCAGCCCTAATGTAGTTCCACACAGCCTCCAGCCCTAGTCTAGCTCCACACAGCCTCCAGCCCTAGTGTAGTTCCACACAGCCTACAGCCCTAGTGTAGTTCCACACAGCCTCCATTCCTAGTGTAGTTCCACACAGCCTCCAGCACTAGCGTTGTTCCACACAGCCTCCAGCCCTAGTGTAGTTCCACACAGCCTCCAGCCCTAGAGTAGTTCCACACAGCCTCCAGCCCTAGTGTAGTTCCACACAGCCTCCAGCCATAGTGTAGTTACGCACAGCCTCCAGCCCTAGTGTAGTTCCACACAGCCTCCAGCCATAGTGTACTTTCCCACAGCCTCCAGCCCTAATGTAGTTCCACACAGCCTCCAGCCCTAATGTAGTTCCACACAGCCTCCAGCCCTAGTGTAGTTCCACACATACTCCAGCCCTAGTGTAGTTACGCACAGCCTCCAGCCCAAGTGTAGTTCCATACAGCCTCCAGCCCTAGTGTAGTTACGCACAGCCTCCAGCCCTAGTGTAGTTACGCACAGCCTCCAGCCCAAGTGTAGTTCCATACAGCCTCCAGCCCTAGAGTAGTTCCACACAGCCTCCAGCCCTAGAGTAGTTCCACACAGCCTCCAGCCCAAGTGTAGTTCCATACAGCCTCCAGCCCTAGTGTAGTTACGCACAGCCTCCAGCCCAAGTGTAGTTCCATACAGCCTCCAGCCCTAGAGTAGTTCCACACAGCCTCCAGCCCTAGAGTAGTTCCACACAGCCTCCAGCCCAAGTGTAGTTCACACAGCCTCCAGCCCTAGTGTAGTTACGCACAGCCTCCAGCCCAAGTGTAGTTCCATACAGCCTCCAGCCCTAGAGTAGTTCCACACAGCCTCCAGCCCTAGAGTAGTTCC
>NW_027015639.1:0-11221 GCF_036934945.1 Oncorhynchus masou masou
TGGTCCCGGCTGGTCTCGGTGAGTCAAATCCCCGACACTGAGACAAGACTGAGACACTCAATATGTGGTCTTAAGACCTCTCGAGTACTACAACATATGTTACATTGTTTCACATTTGTTTGGGGGAGACTTTTATTTTAAAGCAGGTAGTGACAGTGGCAGGGTAAACAAACCCAAAGCATGGACTGCAGTCTCTCCTTCTCCTTGTTCATAACCTGATTTCAGGGTACCACAACACATTTGTAATTTTGAAATGTGTTGGTGAACTATCCCTTTAAGAGGGGTTATAGACATCATAATATATCCCATTTAGCAGACGCTTTTGTCCAAAGCGACTTACAAGTCGGCTGGGGCCACTACTTTTTTACATATGGGTGGCCCCAGCGGGAATCGAACCCACGACGCTTGGCGTTGCAAGCGCCATGCTCTACCGACTGAGCCACACAGGACGTCCCTGTCATAAGCACCATCAGCAGTGGCAAAAAGATGCACATGAATAGTCCTGTTGTGCAGACCAGACCTCTTGTCCTGTTGTGGAGACTAGACCTCTTGTCCTGTTGTGGAGACCAGACCTGTTGTCTTATAATATAATAATATATCCCATTTAGCAGACGCTTTTGTCCAAAGCGACTTACAAGTCGGCTGGGGCCACTACTTTTACATATGGGTGGCCCCAGCGGGAATCGAACCCACGACGCTTGGCGTTGCAAGCGCCATGCTCTACCGACTGAGCCACACAGGACCTGTGTTGTTGTGCAGACCAGACCTCTTGTGCTGTTGTGGAGACTAGACCTCTTGTCCTGTTGTGGAGACTAGACCTCTTGTCCTGTTGTGGAGACCAGACCTCTTGTCCTGTTGTGGAGACCAGACCTGTTGTCTTGTTGTGCAGACCAGACCTCTTGTCCTGTTGTGGAGACTAGACCTCTTGTCCTGTTGTGGAGACTAGACCTCTTGTCCTGTTGTGGAGACCAGACCTGTTGTCTTGTTGTGCAGACCAGACCTCTTGTCCTGTTGTGGAGACTAGACCTCTTGTCCTGTTGTGGAGACTAGACCTCTTGTCCTGTTGTGGAGACCAGACCTGTTGTCTTGTTGTGCAGACCAGACCTCTTGTCCTGTTGTGGAGACTAGACCTCTTGTCCTGTTGTGGAGACCAGACCCGTTGTCTTGTTGTGCAGACCAGACCTCTTGTCCTGTTGTGGAGACCAGACCTGTTGTCCTGTTGTGGAGACCAGACCTGTTGTCTTGTTGTGCAGACCAGACCTGTTGTCCTGTTGTGGAGACCAGACCTCTTGTCCTGTTGTGGAGACCAGACCTCTTGTCCTGTTGTGGAGACCAGACCTCTTGTCCTGTTGTGGGAGACCAGACCTCTTGTCTGTTGTGGAGACCAGACCTCTTGTCCTGTTGTGGAGACCAGACCTCTTGTCCTGTTTTGGAGACCAGACCTCTTGTCCTGTTTTGGAGACCAGACCTCTTGTCCTGTTGTGGAGACCAGACCTCTTGTCCTGTTTTGGAGACCAGACCTCTTGTCCTGTTTTGGAGACCAGACCTCTTGTCCTGTTGTGGAGACCAGACCTCTTGTCCTGTTTTGGAGACCAGACCTGTTGTCTTGTTGTGCAGACCAGACCTGTTGTCTTGTTGTGCAGACCAGACCTGTTGTCTTGTTGTGCAGACCAGACCTGTTGTCTTGTTGTGCAGACCAGACCTGTTGTCTTGTTGTGGAGACCAGACCTGTTGTCCTATTGTGCAAACCAGACATGTTGTCTTGTTGTGCAGACCAGACCTATTGTCCTGTTGTGGAGACTAGACCTCTTGTCCTGTTGTGGAGACCAGACCTGTTGTCTTGTTGTGCAGACCAGACCTCTTGTCCTGTTGTGGAGACCAGACCTCTTGTCCTGTTGTGGAGACCAGACCTCTTGTCCTGTTGTGGAGACCAGACCTGTTGTCTTGTTGTGCAGACCAGACCTGTTGTCTTGTTGTGCAGACCAGACCTGTTGTCTTGTTGTGCAAACCAGACCTGTTGTCCTATTGTGCAAACCAGACATGTTGTCTTGTTGTGCAAACCAGACCTGTTGTCCTATTGTGCAAACCAGACCTCTTGTCCTGTTGTGGAGACCAGACCTCTTGTCCTATTGTGGAGACCAGAACTCTTGTCCTATGGTGGAGACCAGACCTATTGTCCTGTTGTGGAGACTAGACCTGTTGTAGGTTCTTTGAAAAATGAAAAAGGATGGGCCCTGACCCAAAACATTTGATATCAAATCAATGTCCTCTAGTGCCCTTGTTTTGGTCAGCATGGTGTACGGTATAAAGTGCATTTGGGATGGTTTGCACTTTCCATTTGTCTTTGTTTGTAGATTGGGGCATCAGTGCTTCTGAACAATGTGATGAGTCTGGATTAAAATTACTGATTGAATTATATCCAATTCAAACAGTGCTAAGTAACAATATCTTGATTTTATTGTCCTGGCTGCATATAAAGAGAATATTGGTGGAGCTTGGTGGTTTAATGTATCACGCCTGGCCTACTGATAATTAACCATGGAAAAGGTAAGCAGAGTTATTGATAAAATAATCACAAAGTTATTCATAAAGTTATCACAAAGTTATTGATAAGGCTATCAGATGAAGTTATTGATCACGTTATCACAAAGGTATTGATAAAGCTATCACATTAAGTTATTGATAAAATAATCACAAAGTTATTCACAAAGTTATTGATAAGGCTATCACATGAAGTTATTGATCACGTTATCACAAAGGTATTGATAAAGCTATCACGTTAAGTTATTGATAAAATAATCAAAGTTATTCATAAAGTTATCACAAAGATATTGATAAGGCTATCACATGAAGTTATTGATAAGGCTATCACATGAAGTTATTGATGAAGCTATCACATGAAGTTATTGATTAAGCGATCACATGAAGTTATTGACAAGGCTATCACATTAAATTATTGCTAAAGTTACCACATTCAGTTATTGATAAAGCTGTCACAAAGTTATCAAAGTTATCATAAAGTATAACTCTACAGTAAGTTATATACAAACTGCATATGTCATTGAAGTTGCAGAGAAACTCATAATATGTATTATACAACGGGTGGGTCTAATCCTGAATGCTGATTGGTTAAAACCGCATTCCAGCTGGTGTCTATTCCACAAGTTACAACAGCCTTCTCAGGAATGATCACTTAATTATATGATGTTTGGTGTCAGATCACCTTCTACGAGGACCGGAACTACCAGGGACGGTACTATGCGTGTGACAGTGACTCCAGCGACCTGCACACCTTCCTCAGCCGCTGTAACTCAGTCAGGGTGGAGGGGAGATTCTGGGTGGTGTACGAGAGGTCCAACTACATGGGCTTCCAGTACGTGCTGACCCCTGGAGAGTACACTGACTACCAGCGCTGGATGGGATTTAATAACACCGTCAAGTCCTGTTGCATCATTAAGAATGTGAGTAGAGTGGATGGATGGACAATATGAGACTTTTTGAAAGAGTTCATATGGAATAGAGAAGTTTAACCAACCTGTAATCATTATACCCAGGTTAGCACCACACTTACAGAGCTTGTTCCTAACAACCTTACCCCCCTGCTGTAAATGTATTGTACATGTCTGATTGTGCAGCAGTTATTTTTCAGCCATAAAGGGGCAGGTCAAGATATCTTTTTTTTAAATTTAGGTGATCATATCTTCCCTAAAAAAACGTATGCTTTAACATTTCGTTCTTGTTGTGATTCTGTTTCCTGACTCCAGGTGGGCAACTCGTGGAGAATGAAGCTGTGGGAGAAACCTAACTTTGAGGGCCAGAGCATGGAGGTGGCAGACAACATGCCCTCCTTCCAGGAGCGCTGGCACAGCCGCGAGGTGAACTCCTGCAAGGTGTTCGAAGGTGCCTAGGTTTTCTTTGAGCATCCCAACTACAGGGGGCGCCAGTACCTGCTGGAGAGGGGAGAGAACAGACGCCACACCGAGTGGAGGGGCATGCAGGCCAACGTGGGCTCCATCCGCTGTGTCAAATAGTACGGCACATCACCACCAATGGTTGAGGATGTGCATCATTGTGTGTGTAAGAAGTACAAATAAAGTTGTGTTGAAAATCTAAAAAAACTTCTTCACAATATGAGCACAATATTCAGGCTTGAGTGATAGATATGGGCTGAATCTCATTCCTTTATTTTGGTCCTGACCATAGATTTTCGTGGCAGTTGTAGTCCGAATTCAAAACCTGGGCTGCATGAGGTAACACTTTACTTAACGGCGAAAGGTGTAATGCTTTGTGATGCAGTTTGAATGCATAGTAAGATGTGTCATAAGCACATTATGACACCCGTGTGTCTTCATATAACGATCCTGTCAAAATAACAGCTATTATCAGCTCAAAATCTCATGCGGAGAAACAACATTTACATGCTACTTAAAAGCATTGGTTGTTGGTTGTCACCCAGAAGGGTTAAAGACATTTTTTAAAGTTTTAACCAAAACAATGGTCAGAGGTTACCAAGCATTACAGTTGAGCTAGGTCCCTGTTCCAGGATCATGGGTCTGTAGATGCACCACCACTAAAGAAAGAATATGTAAATACAGGGCCTTCGGAAAGTATTCAGACCCCTTGACTTTTTACAGTCTATGTTACAGTCTTATTCTAAAATTGATTTGAATTTTTTTTTTCAATCTACACACATAATGACATGGCGAAAACAGTTATTTTTTTGTTTACATTTTTGCAGATGTACCTTTTTCCATAAGTATTCAGACCCTTTGCTATGAGACTCGAAATTGAGCTCAGGTGCATCCTGTTTCCATTGATCATCCTTGAGATGTTTCTACAACTGTGTTATGGGTCTCGTCCCGTATGTTTATTAGAGATTTTACCTCGCCCTTTTGTTTGGGTACATCCCTGTGTTTTGTATACGTGTTTGTTTTGGGCTTCGTCCCCGTACCTTTCATGGCAGGTTGTATTTTTGGGTGGAGTATTAAAAACCCGATTACGTATTCCTGCGCCTGTCTCCAATCATTTATACAACGTGACAATAAAGCTGAAATGTAACAAAATGTGGAAAAGGTCTAGGGTTCTGAATACTCCCCCCAAAAGTAGACTTACATTTATTTATTTTATAAAGAATTTCATTGCTGATTGAAATACCTGACATTGCCCAAATGTCCAATTAATTCTGATATCTACAGCTGCCCTCTCAACACCACAAAATATACTGTACATTATACCTACGTAGTCTCCTGTTTTCATGTCAGGCATGAAACCATGGAGTGAATTTTTATTATTAATATATATATATACACACACATAGTCCCAGTCAAAAGTTTGGACACGTACTAATTTCAGGGTTTTTCTTTATTTTTACTTTTTTCTACATTGTAGAATAATTGTGAAGACATCAAAACTATGAAATAACACATGGAATCATATAGAAACCAAAAAAATGTCAAACAAATTAAAATATATTTTATATTTAAGATTCTTCAAAGTAGCCACCCTTTGTCTTGATGACAGCTTTGCACACGCTTGGCATTCTCTCAACCAGCTTCATGAGGTAGTTACCTGGAATGCATTTCAATTAAAAGGTGTGCCTTGCCAAAAGTTAATTTGTGGAATTTCTTTCCTTCTTAATGCATTTGAGCCAATCAGTTGTGTTGTGACAAGGTAGGGGGGTGTATCCTGAAGATAGCCCTATTTGGTAAAAGACCAAGTCCATATTTTGGAAAGAACAGATCAAATAAGCAAAGAGAAACTACAGTCCATCACTACTTTAAGACATGAAGGTCTGTCAATATGGAACATTTCAAGAATTTTCAAAGGTTCTTCAAGTACAGTCGCAAAAACCATCAAGCACTATGATGAAACTGGCTCTCATGAGGACCGCCACAGGAAAGGAAGACCCAGTGTTACCTCTGCTGCAGAGGATAAGTTCATTAGAGTTATCAGCCTCAGAAATTGCAGCCCAAATAAATGTGTCACAGAGTTCAAGTAACAGACACATCTCAACATCAACTGTTCAGAGGAGACTGTGTGTATCAGGCCTTCATGGTCGAATTGCTGTAAAGAAACCACAACTAAAGGACACCGATAATAAGAAGAGACTTGCTTGGGCCAAGAAACATGAGCAATGGACATTAGATCGGTGGAAATCTTGATTTTTGTTCCAAACACCGTGTCTTTGTGAGACGCAGTGTAGGTGAACAGATGATCTCCACATTTGTGATTCCCACCGTGAAGCATGGAGGAGGAGGTATGATGGTGTGGGGGTGCTTTGCTGGTGACACTGTGTGATTTATTTAGAATTCAAGGCATACTTAACCAGCATGGCTACCACAGCATTCTGCAGTGATATGCAATCCCATCTGGTTTGGGCTTAGTGGGACTATCATTTGGGACATTGACCCAACACACCTCCTGGCTGTGTAAGGGCTAGAGGAGAGAGAGATGGAGTGCTGCATCAGATGACCTGGCCTCCACAATCACCTGACCTCATCCCAATTGAGATGGTTTGGGATGAGTTGGACCCCAGAGTAAAGGAAAAGCAGCCAACAAGTGTTCAGTATATGTGGGAACTCCTTCAAGTCTTTTGGAAAAGCATTCCTGGTGAAGCTGGATGAGGGAATGTCAAGAGTGTGTAAAGCTGTCTTCAAGGCAAAGGGTGGCTACTTTGACGAGTCTAAAATCTAAAATATTTATTTAACGCTTTTTGGTTACTACATGATTCCTCATGTGTTATTTTATAGTTTTAATGTCTTCACTATTATTCTACAATGTAGAAAATAATAAAAATAAAGAAAAACCCTTGAATGAGCAGGTGTGTCCAAACTAATGACTGGTGCTATATATATATATATATATATATATATATATATATAAAAACATTTATGGAGTGAATTTCACAACACACAATCCTACGGTTTTACCTCACCGACCTAAAGACGTGCAGAAATAAAACTGCAATTTGTGGTTGTATAAGTCAATAGAAACATAAGGTGATGCACTTTTATACCTATCTAGGATTTGTAATGCAGGAAAGGGTCCGGAATGGGCCTATAACTGTTTCCCTGTGCTATAGTTCTGCAGAGAATCCATCTGAGTCTCACTGGCAATAGCCAGAGAGGACTGTCCTTTCAGAAATTGGTTCTCCTCTGTTTCTTTCCTAGGTTTGGGCCTTCTAGGGAGTTTTTCCTAGCCACCGTGCTTCTACATCTGCATTGCTTGCTGTTTGGGGTTTTAGGCTGTGTTTCTGTACAGCACTTTGAGATATCAGCTGATGTACGAAGGGCTATATAAATACATTTCATTTGATGATCTGTAGAAAGACTGTATGCTGGTAGTTGGTCAGAGTGCACCTACCGATTCAACAGAAAGGTAAAGATGTTGGTATATTTTATAACTTGTCATAAGCATGTACTGGATATGAGCTGTTATAATGTATTTGACAAGGTTTATAAAATGTTATGTTTCTCTATGTATCAACATTTTACCTGACTCAAAATGACTGGTATTTGGTGAGGGTCATAATGAGATGATTATTAAGGGATCATACATGCTCAGACAAGTCTTACAATGCATTATAACTAAATCATAAGGCATTATAGCAGCTGGCTTTAGGTAAAGTGTTACAGACAGGAATTAGCAAACTAGACCTATCAGAGACTACAGTGTATTCAGACTAATGGCTTTGTTCTAGGAACTGCTGCTCACCGCTGGCATCAATTTGATTGGATAAATTAAAAAGGTTCTGGAATCAGGCGCCGTGGGATCAAAAGGTCAGCGTCGACACAACAGATCATTAAACTTGGCATGAAGCCGTGGTGTTTTAAAACAAACACAGCATCAGCTGTTGTGCCCTAGTTAATAGTGGTGCGCATTTGAATGACAATGATTTCACCGGCCATGCATTTCCATGTCATACCTCTATAAAACTCCCCCAGGGCAGTGTCCTTACATTACCATATATGTCTAGAGGGATATTTTTGATTGTGTGTAGAGTAGTATTAAAAAGAATAATCCAAACATGGACCGCATGCAGGGGAAGGTACTGTAGGTGGCTGTGTGTGTGTGTGTGTGTGTGTGTGTGTGTGTGTGCACCTTCCTCTTTTTTTTAAAGTAACAGTTTTTAAAAAGACAACAATCCTTTGTGCAGATCTTCTTCTACGAGGAGCGGAACTTCCAGGGCCTCCACTATGAGTGCAGCAGCGACTGCCCCGAACTGAGCTCTCATTTCAGCCACTGCAACTCCATCAGGGTGGAGAGTGGTGCCTGGGTGGTCTATGAGAGGCCCAACTACATGGGCTCTCAGTACATCCTGACCAGGGGAGAGTACCCCGACTACCAGCGCTGGATGGGCTACAACGACACTATCAGGTCCTGCCGGATTATCAGACATGTAAGTCAAGCCACTGTGAGATGATTTGTGCGTGGTAGTGGTACATGTTCATTACTCATTCAGGGATCTACACAGATATGCATGCACACACGCAAACACGCATCCGTGTACGCATGCAAACCACACACACACACACACAGGACCAAATGTAATTATTATAGTGCATCCATTTCCATTCTAACACCACAGTGGTGTTTTGATCTGTTGAAACCTGATGTTGGTGTCCCATATGAGGACACTAATAACCCAGGTATAATGACACAGCTGATCGATCCCGAGGGATACTGTTCAGATGAAGTTTGGAACTGTGCTCCACTGTGTTGTAGACCACTGGCATGCACAGGATCCGCGTGTATGAGCGCCCTGACTTTGCCGGTCAGATGATTGAGTTCAGTGAGGACAGCCCCAACCTGTCTGAGCGTTTCCTCCACCCTGAGGTGCACTCTGCCAATGTGCTGGACGGCGCCTGGGTCTTCTACGAGCACCCCAACTACAGGGGGCGCCAGCACCTGCTGGAGAGGGGCGAGTACAGACGCCACGCCGAGTGGGGGGGCATGCAGGCCAACGTGGGCTCCCTACGCCGCGTCCAGGACTTTTAGACCATCTGTGTCATACAGATGTAGGATCTTAATTTGAGCCAGGTTGCTACAGCAGGAAAATGATCCTGCAGCAACAGGAAATGTTCATTATTATGTGGATTATAATTTTTGTAAGGGAAAATCAATTGGAAATTACAAACTTCAGAAGCCTTTTTTAAAACTCAAATACACTACATGTTTTTAATTTCCTGCAACAGGGTGATCAAATAAAGACATTGTTATGCTCAACAGCCAATCAGAAGGCATCTGACTTTTTACTTCCTCTCTTTTCCTCTCTACTTCCTTTTCTCTTGATATGTCTTGATTGCATGTGGGGCTCTGTAGGGCCATCAATGGTACTGGTCCATATAGATGGTACCATATAGCACACTGTAGATGTTACCATATAACACACTGTAGATGGATGGTACCATATAACAAACTGTAGATGGTACCATATAACACACTGTAGATGGATGGTACCATATAACAAACTGTAGATGGTACCATATAACACACTGTAGATGGTACCATATAGCACACTGTAGATGGATGGTACCATATAGCACACTGTAGATGGATGGTACCATATAGCACTCTGTAGATGGATGGTACCATATAACACACTGTAGATGGTACCATATAGCACTCTGTAGATGGATGGTACCATATAGCACTCTGTAGATGGATGGTACCATATAGCACACTGTAGATGGATGGTACCATATAGCACACTGTAGATGGATGGTACCATATAACACACTGTAGATGGATGGTACCATATAGCACACTGTAGATGGATGGTACCATATAGCACTCTGTAGATGGATGGTACCATATAACACACTGTAGATGGATGGTACCATATAGCACTCTGTAGATGGATGGTACCATATAGCACTCTGTAGATGGATGGTACCATATAACACACTGTAGATGGATGGTACCATATAGCACTCTGTAGATGGATGGTACCATATAACAAACTGTAGATGGTACCATATAACACACTGTAGATGGATGGTACCATATAGCACTCTGTAGATGGATGGTACCATATAGCACACTGTAGATGGATGGTACCATATAACACACTGTAGATGGATGGTACCATATAGCACTCTGTAGATGGATGGTACCATATAGCACTCTGTAGATGGATGGTACCATATAGCACACTGTAGATGGTACCATATAGCACACTGTAGATGGATGGTACCATATAGCACTCTGTAGATGGATGGTACCATATAACACACTGTAGATGGATGGTACCATATAACACACTGTAGATGGATGGTACCATATAACACACTGTAGATGGATGGTACCATATAACACACTGTAGATGGATGGTACCATATAACACACTGTAGATGGATGGTACCATATAGCACACTGTAGATGGATGGTACCATATAACACACTGTAGATGGATGGTACCATATAACACACTGTAGATGGATGGTACCATATAGCACTCTGTAGATGGATGGTACCATATAACACACTGTAGATGGATGGTACCATATAGCACACTGTAGATGGATGGTACCATATAGCACACTGTAGATGGTACCATATAGCACACTGTAGATGGATGGTACCATATAACACACTGTAGATGGTACCATATAACACACTGTAGATGGTACCATATAGCACACTGTAGATGGTACCATATAGCACACTGTAGATGGATGGTACCATATAGCACTCTGTAGATGGATGGTACCATATAGCACTCTGTAGATGGATGGTACCATATAACACACTGTAGATGGATGGTACCATATAACACACTGTAGATGGATGGTACCATATAACAAACTGTAGATGGTACCATATAACACACTGTAGATGGTACCATATAGCACACTGTAGATGGTACCATATAGCACACTGTAGATGGTACCATATAGCACACTGTAGATGGATGGTACCATATAGCACACTGTAGATGGATGGTACCATATAGCACACTGTAGATGGATGGTACCATATAGCACACTGTAGATGGATGGTACCATATAACACACTGTAGATGGATGGTACCATATAACACACTGTAGATGGATGGTACCATATAACACACTGTAGATGGATGGTACCATATAACACACTGTAGATGGATGGTACCATATAACACACTGTAGATGGATGGTACCATATAACACACTGTAGATGGATGGTACCATATAGCACACTGTAGATGGATGGTACCATATAGCACACTGTAGATGGA
>NW_027015640.1:2500-11220 GCF_036934945.1 Oncorhynchus masou masou
GTGAAATGTAATCTTTCTGAACTTTGAAAGAGGGAGAGAGTGGGGGGGAGAGATCTGATCCATTTAAACTATTAAGCTACAGGAAGGCGAGAGTTTGGTTTCAAGATGATGCAAGATAGAGGGTTTGGGAAGAGGTGGAATGGGTAGAAAGGATGGAGAAGGAGAAATGGATAGGGAGTAGGTAAGCAATGGAGAGTGAGTGGCGAGGCAGAAAGCCTAGAGGTTACGAGCGTTGGGCCGATAACTGAAAGATCACTGGTTCGAATTCCCAAGTCGCCTAGGTGAAAAAATCTGTCTGTGCCCTTGAGCAAGGCACTTAACCCCTGGTTGCTCTACGGATAAAATGGTCTGATAAATGACAGTTGTAAAAGAAGGGAATTTAGTGGGATGATATTAGGAGATTGCTCGTTCTTGAAGACCTTTACTATCAACAAACTATTATTCCAAATTCACGTGTTCAACCTACAACATACTTCACATTTCATCCACTGTAAAAAGCTGTCCAGTGGGATTTTCAGCTCTTCCTGCTCTTTCACGATTGGTTGAGAGTGCAGGACTAGCCAATGAGGTCAGTTGTGATGTGTGTGTGTTGATGTGTGACAGCCCAACTGACATCAAGCAGGACACAGACTAGTCCCATTGTGTTAGCTTGCATCACGCCACCTCTGATCCAAGCCTTGCATCATGTTATATCCTTTGTGCATGTATGAGTGTCTGTGTGGTTGAAAGTGTGATGGTGGAACACTTGAGAAAGAGAGAGAGTGTGTGAGGGGAATAGGAGACAGGCCAGAGCGAGAGAGGCAGGAGGGGAGAAGGGAGAGATATGGGAGTGGTAGAGAGACAGTGTGAGGATGGGAGTGGTAGAAGAGCGAGTGTGAGGATGGGAGTGGGTAGAGAGACAGTGAGGATGGGAGTGGTAGAGAGACAGTGTGAGGATGGGAGTGGTAGAAAGACAGTGTGTGTGGAGGATGGGAGTGGTAGAGAGACAGTGTGTGTGTGAGGATGGGAGTGGCAGAGAGACAGTGTGTGTGGAAGGATGGGAGTGGTAGAGAGACAGTGTGTGTGGGACGATGGGAGTGGTAGAGGAGACAGGTGTGAGGATGGGAGTGGTAGAGAGAGACAGTGTGTGAGGATGGGAGTGGTAGAGAGACAGTGGTGAGGATGAGGAGTGGTAGAGAGACAGTGTGAGGATGGGAGTGGTAGAGAGACAGTGGTGAGGATGGGAGTGGTAGAGAGACAGTGTGGGAGGATGGGAGTGGTAGAGAGACAGTGTGAGGATGGGAGTGGTAGAGAGACAGTGTGTGTGGGAGGATGGGAGTGGTAGAGAGACAGTGTGAGGATGGGAGTGGTAGAGAGACAGTGTGAGGATGGGAGTGGTAGAGACAGTGTGAGGATGGGAGTGGTAGAGAGACAGTGTGTGTGTGAGGATGGGAGTGGTAGAGAGACAGTGTGAAGATGGGAGTGGTAGAGAGACAGTGTGTGTGTGAGAATGGGAGTGGTAGAGACAGTGTGTGTGAGGATGGGAGTGGTAGAGACAGTGTGTGTAGGATGATGGGAGTGGTAGAGAGACAGTGTGTGTGGGAGGATGGGAGTGGTAGAGAGACAGTGTGTGTAGGATGATGGGAGTGGTAGAGACAGTGTGTGTAGGATGATGGGAGTGGTAGAGAGACAGTGTGTGTAGGATGATGGGAGTGGTAGAGAGACAGTGTGTGTAGGAGGATGGGAGTGGTAAAGAGACAGTGTGTGTGTGAGGATGGGAGTGGTAGAGAGACAGTGTGTGTGTGAGTGGTAGAGAGACAGTGTGAGGATGGGAGTGGTAGAGACAGGTGTGTGTGAGGATGGGAGTGGTAGAGACAGTGTGTGAGGATGGGAGTGGTAGAGAGACAGTGTGTGTGAGGATGGGAGTGGTAGAGAGACAGTGTGTGTGGAGGATGGGAGTGGTAGAGAGACAGTGTGTGGTGAGGATGGGAGTGGTAGAGACAGTGTGTGTGTGAGGATGGGAGTGGTAGAGAGACAGTGTGAGGATGGTGAGTGGGAGGCAGAGAGACAGTGTGTGTGTGAGGATGGGAGTGGTAGAGAGACAGTGTGTGTGGAGGATGGGAGTGGTAGAGAGACAGTGTGTGTGTGGGAGGATGGGAGTGGTAGAGAGACAGTGTGTGTGGGAGGATGGGAGTGGTAGAGAGACAGTGTGTGTGGGAGGATGGGAGTGGTGAGAGACAGTGTGTGTGGAGGATGGGGGTGGTAGAGGAGCAGTGTGTGGGAGGATGGGAGTGGTAGAGAGACAGTGTGTGTGTGAGGATGGGAGTGGTAGAGAGACAGTGTGTGGGAGGATGGGAGTGGTAGAGAGACAGTGTGTGTGGGAGGATGGGAGTGGTAGAGAGACAGTGTGTGGTGAGGATGGGAGTGGTAGAGAGACAGTGTGTGTGGGAGGATGGGAGTGGTAGAGAGACAGTGTGTGTGTGAGGATGGGAGTGGTAGAGAGACAGTGTGTGGGAGGATGGGAGTGGTAGAGAGACAGGTGTGAGGATGGGAGTTGTAGAGAGACAGTGTGGAGGATGGGAGTGGTAGAGAGACAGTGTGGGAGGATGGGAGTGGTAGAGAGACAGTGTGTGTGTGGGAGGATGGGAGTGGTAGAGAGACAGTGTGAGGATGGGAGTGGTAGGAGACAGTGTGAGGATGGGAGTGGTAGAGAGACAGTGTGAGGATGGGAGTGGTAGAGAGACAGCGTGTGTGTGAGGATGTGAGTGGTAGAGACGGTGTGTGTGTGAGGATGAGAGTGGTAGAGAGACAGTGTGAGGATGGGAGTGGTAGAGAGACAGTGTGAAGATGGGAGTGGTAGAGAGACAGTGTGAGGATGGGAGTGGTAGAGAGACAGTGTGAGGATGGGAGTGGTAGAGAGACAGTGTGAGGATGGGAGTGGTAGAGAGACAGTGGTGAGGATGGGAGTGGTAGAGAGACAGTGTGAGTGTGAGGATGGGAGTGGTAGAGAGACAGTGTGGATGGGAGTGGTAGAGAGAGTGTGTGGGAGAATGGGATTGGTAGAGAGACAGCGTGTGTGGGAGGATGGGAGTGGTAGAGCGTGTGTGTGTGAGGATGGGAGTGGTAGAGAGACAGTGTGAGGATGGGAGTGGAAAAGAGACAGTGTGTGTGAGGATGGGAGTGGTAGAGAGACAGTGTGAGGATGGGAGTGGAAAAGAGACAGTGAGGATGGGAGTGGTAGAGAGAGTGTGTGTGGGAGGATGGGAGTGGCAGAGAGACAGTGTGTGTGGGAGGATGGGAATGGTAGAGAGATTGTGTGTGGGAGGATGGGAGTGGTAGAGAGACAGTGTGTGTGGGAGGATGGGAGTGGTAGAGAGAGTGTGTGTGGGAGGATGGGGGTGGTAGAGAGACAGTGTGTGTGGGAGGATGGGAGTGGTAGAGAGACAGTGTGAGGATGGGAGTGGTAGAGAGACAGTGAGGATGGGAGTGGTAGAGAGAGTGTGTGTGTGAGGATGGGAGTGGTAGAGAGACAGTGTGTGTGGGAGGATGGGAGTGGTAGAGAGACAGTGTGTGTGGGAGGATGGGAGTGGTAGAGAGACAGTGTGTGTGGGAGGATGGGAGTGGTAGAGAGACAGTGTGTGTGTGGGAGGATGGGAGTGGTAGAGAGACAGTGTGTGTGTGAGGATGGGAGTGGTAGAGAGACAGTGTGTGTGTGAGGATGGGAGTGGTAGAGAGACAGTGTGTGTGGAGGATGGGAGTGGTAGAGAGACAGTGTGTGTGTGAGGATGGGAGTGGTAGAGAGACAGTGTGTGTGTGAGGATGGGAGTGGTAGAGAGACAGTGTGTGTGGGAGGATGGGAGTGGTAGAGAGACAGTGTGTGTGGGAGGATGGGAGTGGTAGAGAGACAGTGTGTGTGGGAGGATGGGAGTGGTAGAGAGACAGTGTGTGGGAGGATGGGAGTGGTAGAGAGACATTGTGTGTGTGGGAGGATGGGAGTGGTAGAGAGACAGTGTGTGGGAGGATGGGAGTGGTAGAGAGACAGTGTGTGTGGGAGGATGGGAGTGGTAGAGAGACAGTGTGTGTGTGAGGATGGGAGTGGTAGAGAGACAGTGTGAGGATGGGAGTGGTAGAGAGACAGTGTGAGGATGGGAGTGGTAGAGAGACAGTGTGAGGATGGGAGTGGTAGAGAGACAGTGTGAGGATGGGAGTGGTAGAGAGACAGTGTGTGTGGGAGGATGGGAGTGGTAGAGAGACAGTGTGTGTGTGGGAGGATGGGAGTGGTAGAGAGACAGTGTGTGTGGGAGAATGGGATTGGTAGAGAGACAGCGTGTGTGGGAGGATGGGAGTGGTAGAGAGACAGTGTGTGTGGAGGATGGGAGTGGTAGAGAGACAGTGTGAGGATGGGAGTGGTAGAGAGACAGTGTGTGTGGGAGGATGGGAGTGGTAGAGAGACAGTGTGTGTGGAGGATGGGAGTGGTAGAGAGACAGTGTGTGTGGGAGGATGGGAGTGGTAGAGAGACAGTGTGTGTGGGAGGATGGGAGTGGTAGAGAGACAGTGTGTGTGGAGGATGGGAGTGGTAGAGAGACAGTGTGTGTGTGAGGATGGGAGTGGTAGAGAGACAGTGTGTGTGGAGGATGGGAGTGGTAGAGAGACAGTGTGTGTGGGAGGATGGGAGTGGTAGAGAGACAGTGTGTGTGGGAGGATGGGAGTGGTAGAGAGACAGTGTGTGTGTGGGAGGATGGGAGTGGTAGAGAGACAGTGTGTGTGGGAGGATGGGGGTGGTAGAGAGACAGTGTGTGTGGGAGTGGTAGAGAGACAGTGTGAGGATGGGAGTGGTAGAGACAGTGTGAGGATGGTTGTCATAGAGAGACGGTGTGTGTGTGAGGATGGGAGTGGTAGAGAGACAGTGTGTGTGAGGATGGGAGTGGTAGAGAGACAGTGTGTGTGGGAGGATGGGAGTGGTAGAGAGACAGTGTGTGTGTGAGGATGGGAGTGGTAGAGAGACAGTGTGAGGATGGGAGTGGTAGAGAGACAGTGTGAGGACGGGAGTGGCAGAGAGACAGTGTGAGGGTGGGTGTGGTAGAGAGATAGTGTGAGGATGGGAGTGGTAGAGAGACAGTGTGAGGATGGGAGTGGTAGAGACAGTGTGAGGATGGTTGTCATAGAGAGACAGTGTGTGTGTCAGGATGGGAGTGGTAGAGAGACAGTGTGTGTGTGAGGATGGGAGTGGTAGAGAGACAGTGTGAGGATGGGAGTGGTAGAGACAGTGTGAGGATGGTTGTCGTAGAGAGACGGTGTGTGTGTGAGGATGGGAGTGGTAGAGAGACAGTGTGTGTGAGGATGGGAGTGGTAGAGAGACAGTGTGTGTGTGAGGATGAGAGTGGTAGAGAGACAGTGTGTGTGTGAGGATGAGAGTGGTAGAGAGACGGTGTGTGTGGAGGATGGGAGTGGTAGAGAGACAGTGTGTGGGAGGATGGGAGTGGTAGAGACAGTGTGTGTGTGAGGATGGGAGTGGTAGAGAGACAGTGTGAGGATGGGAGTGGTAGAGAGACATGTGTGAGGATGGGAGTGGTAGAGACAGTGTGAGGAGGATGGGAGTGGTAGAGAGACAGTGTGTGGGAGGATGGGAGTGGTAGAGAGACAGTGTGTGTGGGAGGATGGGAGTGGTAGAGAGAGTGTGTGTGGGAGGATGGGGGTGGTAGAGAGACAGTGTGTGTGGGAGGATGGGAGTGGTAGAGAGACAGTGTGTGTGGGAGGATGGGAGTGGTAGAGAGACAGTGTGTGTGGGAGGATGGGAGTGGTAGAGAGACAGTGTGGGAGGATGGGATGTGGTAGAGAGACAGTGTGTGTGGAGGATGGGAGTGGTAGAGAGACAGTGTGTGGGAGGATGGGAGTGGTAGAGAGAGTGTGTGTGGGAGGATGGGGGTGGTAGAGAGACAGTGTGTGTGGGAGGATGGGAGTGGTAGAGAGACAGTGTGTGTGGGAGGATGGGAGTGGTAGAGAGACAGTGTGTGTGTGGGAGGATGGGAGTGGTAGAGAGACAGTGTGTGTGTGAGGATGGGAGTGGTAGAGAGACAGTGTGTGTGTGAGGATGGGAGTGGTAGAGAGACAGTGTGTGTGGGAGGATGGGAGTGGTAGAGAGACAGTGTGTGTGTGGGAGGATGGGAGTGGTAGAGAGACAGTGTGTGTGGGAGGATGGGAGTGGTAGAGAGACAGTGTGAGGATGGGAGTGGTAGAGAGACAGTGTGTGGGAGGATGGGAGTGGTAGAGAGACAGTGTGTGGGAGGATGGGAGTGGTAGAGAGACAGTGTGTGGGAGGATGGGAGTGGTAGAGAGACAGTGTGTGTGGGAGGATGGGAGTGGTAGAGAGACAGTGTGTGTGGGAGGATGGGAGTGGTAGAGAGACAGTGTGTGTGGGAGGATGGGAGTGGTAGAGAGACAGTGTGTGTGGGAGGATGGGAGTGGTAGAGACAGTGTGTGTGAGGATGGGAGTGGTAGAGAGACAGTGTGTGTGGGAGGATGGGAGTGGTAGAGAGACAGTGTGAGGATGGGAGTGGAAGAGACAGTGTGTGTAGGAGGATGGGAGTGGTAGAGAGACAGTGTGAGGATGGGAGTGGTAGAGAGACAGTGTGTGTGTGAGGATGGGAGTGGTAGAGAGACAGTGTGTGTGGGAGGATGGGAGTGGTAGAGAGACAGTGTGTGTGTGAGGATGGGAGTGGTAGAGAGACAGTGTGAGGATGAGAGTGGTAGAGACAGTGTGTGTAGGAGGATGGGAGTGGTAGAGAGACAGTGTGTGTGTGAGGATGGGAGTGGTAGAGAGACAGTGTGTGTGGAGGATGGGAGTGGTAGAGAGACAGTGTGTGTGGGAGGATGGGAGTGGTAGAGAGACAGTGTGTGTGAGGATGATGGGAGTGGTAGAGAGACAGTGTGTGTGTGAGGATGGGAGTGGTAGAGAGACAGTGTGTGTGGGAGGATGGGAGTGGTAGAGACAGTGTGTGTGGGAGGATGGGAGTGGTAGAGAGACAGTGTGTGGAGGATGGGAGTGGTAGAGACAGTGTGTGTGAGGATGGGAGTGGTAGAGAGACAGTGTGTGTGGAGGATGGGAGTGGTAGAGAGACAGTGTGAGTAGGGGAGTTGTAGAGAGACAGTGTGAGGATAGGGAGTTGTGAGGCAGTGTACGGATGGGAGTGGTAGAGAGGGACAGTGAGGATGGGAGTGGTAGAGAGACAGTGTGTGTGTGAGGATGGGAGTGGTAGAGAGACAGTGTGTGTGGGAGGATGGGAGTGGTAGAGAGACAGTGTGTGTGTGAGGATGGGAGTGGTAGAGAGACAGTGTGTGTGGGAGGATGGGAGTGGTAGAGAGACAGTGTGTGTGGGAGGATGGGAGTGGTAGAGAGACATGTGTGTGTGGGAGGGAGTGAGAGAGGCAGTGTGTGTGGGAGGATGGGAGTAGAGAGACAGTGTGTGTGGGAGGATGGGAGTGGTAGAGAGACAGTGTGTGTGTGAGGATGGGGGTGGTAGAGAGACAGTGTGTGAGGATGGAGTGGTAGAGACAGTGTGTGTGGGAGGATGGGAGTGGTAGAGAGACAGTGTGTGTGTGGGAGGATGGGAGTGGTAGAGAGACAGGTGTGTGTGGAGGATGGGGGTGGAAGAGAGACAGTGTGTGGGAGGATGGGAGTGGTAGAGAGACAGTGTGTGGGAGGATGAGAGTGGTAGAAGGTGAGAGGATGGGATGGAAGAGACAGTGTGTGGGAGGATGGGAGTGGTAGAGACAGTGTGAGGATGGGAGTGGTAGAGAGACAGTGTGTGTGGGAGGATGGGAGTGGTAGGAGACAGTGTGAGGATGGGAGTGGTAGAGAGACAGGTGGTGAGGATGGGAGTGGTAGAGAGACAGTGTGTGTGTGTGAGGATGGGAGTGGTAGAGAGACAGTGTGAGGATGGGAGTGGTAGAGAGACAGTGTGAGGATGGGAGTGGTAGAGAGACAGTGTGAGGATGGGGAGTGGAAGAGAGACAGTGTGTAGGATAGGAGTGGTAGAGAGACGGTGGGTAGAGGACGGGAGTGGTAAGAGACAGTGTGAGGATGGGAGTGGTAGGGAGCGGTGTGTGAGTGACGGGATGATGAGGGTGAGTGTGTGTGGAGGATGGGAGTGGTAGAGAGACAGTGTGAGGATGGGGTAGAGAGACAGTGGGGAGTGGGAGTGGAGAGACAGTGTGTGTGAGGATGGGAGTGGTAGAGAGACAGTGTGAGGATGGGAGTGCAAAGAAGAGGAAGATGGGAGTGGTAGACAGACAGTGTGAGGATGGGAGTGGAAGAGACAGTGTGTGTAGGAGGATGGGAGTGGTAGAGACAGTGGTGAGGATGGGAGGGAAGAGACAGTATGTGTAGGAGGATGGAGTGGTAGAGACAGTTTGTGTGTGAGGATGGGAGTGGTAGAGAGACAGTGTGTGTGTGGAGGATGGGAATGGTAGAGACAGTGTGTGTAGGAGGATGGGAGTGGTAGAGGGCAGTGTGTAGGATGATGGGAGTGGTAGAGACAGTGTGTGTGTGGAGGATGGGAGTGGTAGAGAGACAGTGTGTGGAGGATGGGAGTGGCGTGTGAGGATGAGTGAAGAGGCAGTGTGTGTGGGGAGGATGGGAGTGGTAGAGAGACAGTGTGTAGGATGATGGAGTGGTAGAGACAGTGTGTGTGTGAGGATGGGAGTGGTAGACAGGTGGGTGTGGGAGGATGGGAGTGGTGAG